>NW_008599564.1:0-17852 GCF_000691845.1 Merops nubicus
AAAAAATAAAAATATCCCCAAGCAAATCAGACTAGGCTATTAAAAAAACTAACAATCCAGACAAAACTTGCATCTGTCTTTGCAAGAACTTTTTTCTTAAGATGCTGACAGAAACATGCCTCACAAGAGGACTCTAGTTAAAATGAATATGCCAAGCTGTCTATCTTGATGGATTTTGATCCCTACTGAATCAAGTTCCCCTAATAAATTCAAAGATCTTCAAATGCTCTTGTAAATTAGACATATACCTCAATGGTTCCAGCAGTAAGAATATTTTTTTCTTGCAGCAAATTTTTTTTTCTGCAAAAATAACACAAATTCTGTAGGAAAGACAGTTTTGCTGTAATCATGGAAGATTTTATTTGGGTAGTTATTAACTGACCTTCCTGTCACATAGGAAATAAAATTACAGTTATTTCTCTTTTCAGAGAAATGTGGTAATCATTATAAAGACTGTTCCAGCAATGCTAATATGAATAATGCCAAAGGTACTAAAACCCTAAATTAACTAAATGAAAAAAAAATAGATATAAACCAGAATTTTACTTTAGTTACTGTATTGGTGTAACCATAGAACTATGGCACTGCAATTTATTATTATAATATATATAAAATACAATGTATAATTATAAAATAACACCAATTTGTTAAAATACTCCTAAATAAATGCCTTACAAGGAGATGAGTCAGTAATATATGCTAGGGTTTACCAGTGCATTATCACTGACTTTTATTTAAAGGATATTTGCTTGCTGCAAGCATGAACAAACTGTCTACACTGAGTGGTATTTCCAGCCAAACCTAAAAAAAAAAAAAAATAATTAATTATTTTTACTTGTCTGGATGAGCTCATGGGTTTTTTTAAATATTAAGAAAAAAGCTGATCTTATTGAGGGAAGACAAAGTATCCATTGAAAAAAGAAGGCTTAAGGCTTGAGGGAGGACTCTAAGGTACAACTTTTGGGGGTTATTCTGCACTTCTGTTCTTGACCCATAACTAGCCAAAGACCCCATTTATACTCATCCCAGTGAAGTAAAAAAGACTTTGAATTTCTTCACCCTCTTGTTTGTCAAAGGTGGTCCATCAGTTTACCAAGGCTTCAAACACATGTGATGCACAGAAAGAACACTGTTCACCCTAGGTCTTCAGCTAGTATGTTTACAGACTTGCAGAGCATAATATTCATAATTATCATCATAAATTCTATCTACAAATACAAATGTTGCCTTTTAAGGCTGTGCTCATTAATACAATGAATTGTTCTATGAAAGGTCTTTAATTGGTTGACTGCTGCCCATGGTTACAAGAGCATATTTGACTGTTTTTTCACCTTTCACAACTAATGTTTTCATCTTACGTTTCAGAATCTTTACATAAATCTTATTGCTACTGGAGACAGTAATATTTCAAAACACTTTGGTTTTGCAGGGATTTCAAAGTAAGCTTTTTAGATCCTTCTCAATCCACATGATCTAGATAGCTGAATTTTGATCTTTTCCCTCCTCCAAATACATATGCCTTTCTTTTCCTACCATTCATTCCTGACATACACCAGATAAATGTGCAAATCCTTTCAGTGAACTAACAAGCAATTCATTAGACTATATTATATTTTTCAAATTTTCAGATGGTTTTCTTCATGTATTCTACTTACTATTTGCTTCCTGAAAATATACTGTGCATTTATCACTTTTGAATTCACATATGTTTCTTAATTTTCTTTTGCTTTAGTAAAACTTGCAGTTCTCAAAAAGCCTAAAGCTCAATGGTGCTGCTAATTCTCTTAAAGACATATTTCATATGGTTAATCACCTCTACTCTGTAAGCACCATCCAAAACCACCAACGTAACAACTAGATATAAAAAAAGCTTCTTTGTTAAAAAAAAAAATCAATAAATCTTTGAGTTTTGTAATGATTCAGCCAAGCAACGTCTTATGGATGGATCCTTACATTCTCATGAAAGACATATTTGGCATACGGAGACGATTACAGTGTTACCTACATATATATTTCTAGGGATCTCTATACTCAACACAGAACAATCCCCATGGTCAAGCATGAAGTTCAGATCAATCAACAAGCCTATGGAATCCTGGTATTGATTTGGGGCATATCTGAAAGGGAACAACACCGTGCAAAACCTTTCAGTCTTCATTACTACAGTTGCATCAAAAGGTAGAGTGATGTCTATGCTGCAGTAAACACACAGACTGGTATACAAAATAGCAGAAAAAAACACCTTAGATTTCTTTTGACTACACATTGGAAGCTAAACACTCCCATAGTAATAACAAGAGATACAAGGGCTACAAACACAGTCTTTTAGCAGAGCTTCCTAAAAATATTCTCTCAATCACAGAAGAGATTTGAAAGTCTGCTTTTACCCAAAGCAAACATCCTCAGCACTGACCTGTCAGAAATTCAAATGAAAAAGATAATCTCTAGCTTCTACAAGTTTGTCTTTTAAAGGGTATTAAAGGCATTCAGACTTTTAGAATCAGCTCTGCACAAGTATTATTTCCAAGATGTGAAAAAAAATTCAATTTCTTTCGCTTTGGTGCTTCAGCCAAAATTTAAAGATGGTTTGTCAATAAATGATTTACCAGAGTCGTCATCTGGTTTTAGTTTAGGTTATTTTGAATGGACTTACCATGCAGCAGGCAAGAACAAGCCTACTTGTTCCATCTCTACTCTTAGAGTGTTCAGAAGCTGAACTAAAACCGTGATGATAAAAATCATCAAATATCAAGAGCATGGTGTTGCAAAGGGGCAGGAAAAGCAGAGAAGAATACAAACTGAAGGCAATAGAATGTGTTTCAATATTCACAGATTTTAATCCCCAGAGAAAAGGAAAAGGGGAAAAAAAAGAGAGAGAAACAAAGAAATATTACATATAGAATATAAAAAAAAAAAAAAAAGAAAAAGAAAGAAAAAAAAAAACCACACAAAAAAGCCCACACACAACCACCCAAGAGAGTGGAAAGTTACTTCAAGTTGCTATGAGAAAAGATTGAACTTTACTGGCACACGCATAGTTTATACAAGTTTAATCAAGGTTTACTGTGTTCCTAAAAATCAGGTTTTGTCCTAACTCATGGAACAAATACCTCTGGTTCTGAGGTATTATAAAGTAATATTTCAGAAGACCATTTATTATCTCGCACAATTTTGCTTTCATTGACTTTTTCCCTGATCCAGGTCGGAAAGTAGATGTATGAATGTCAGTTTAGTTTTTATCTAGAAAACAGGAGGGAGAAACTTAAGCCTTTGCTTTTATTTAAAACTTACCCAAACATAATTGTATTGTTTTCTGAGCAATATGAAATTCTATCTCTATTAAATAGTTTTGTCAATGAAACTACACATTCCTCCAACTGCAAGTAAACTAAAGTTAGAATAAATCATAAGTTTCATACATTTCAGAAACAACTAAAAGAAACAAACATCAAATAAAGGCTACAACTGCTCTGGGGGTGGGAAAATGTACTGAAGGAAACAGATTTACTTTTTAATAAAGCCAAATATGATTTTTCAGGTTTTTCAGGGTTTACTATTAAGGAGTAGACAACGCAAAATATCATACTGTATGCAGACTCCAATAAATAAGGCAAAAAGTGCATGAGACACCAAATTGACATACTTGGTGGCAAAGACAACAGTAAACTGTTTTATCACTGAGAGCAGGCAGAACTACATATGGTTGTGACATGCTCTCACGCACTAATGCTTTTTTATATTCAGACAGTATATATCTGTCCTTTGAATTAGACTATTCAGTTCATCACCCAACTTTACAGTCACAGTTTTAAAGATACTTCAGGCAAAAGATGTTCTTTCAGTTGATCTATTAATTGTTGCAGCACCAGTACATTTTCTATGCATAATCCATTACTTTAAGGCAAATATAAATAAAAGAACGATATAAATTAAAACCCCAAGATTGGACAACGTTCTCCAAGATCCTCATAAACCTATCCCAGATGCATCACAAGCAGCTTTTACACAACAAAAAGACAACCTTAAATTTATCAAAGTCTTAATACTATCGCACAGTCTTAACTGACTTACTCCAAAAAGCGAGAAAGAAGAATGTTTCCTCTAACGTTTCTAAGCAAAATCCACAAAGTAGCTGCAGAACTCACAAGTCTTTTGTGCAGGTGGGTGATTTAGCTAATATTTTAAGCTCAGTCGTTATCTTTCTTTTGATGTCCAGGTTTAACAGTTGCATAAAACCATTATTTCAGGTTACCCAACTCATCAACATATGCAAATGTCACCGACTTTCGTTAAGGAAACAAAATAAAATCTTTTCAAATTTCCAGTCTCTCTCCCAATTCTAACTTACATTTAAAGAAAAAAAAAAGCATTCTTGCATGTGTACTCACACACAAACGTGTATAGACAAAACATATTCGGATCCCAAAAATTTGCCTATTTGCTTCTCAAAGTTATCACTTCATGTAGTTATACATTAATCATGAAAGTGATCCTACAATAATTGTATCCATTCTGCAATTGCCGAAGGACAGAAGCAAGTGCTCAAGACCATTAAAACTTTGACAAGAAGGCATATAATAGGCAAAACACCTATTACAAAATAAAAATCAAAAGAATACTTTACTGTTGTGCAATAAATGTATTTTCTTGACTGTTAAGCTACGCATCTGTTCAAAGCTGCTTTAAAGTTCCAGGTTTTCAGAAATGTAGCAATAGATTGTCCAAATTTAGCCTGAATCCTCTGTTAAGTAAATTAGGAATGATAGAAGCTTCGCTTGACTATCCAGAGGAATTGCAATTTTTAAAACTAGTGTTAACAAATAATCTATGGATTGTTTTTGTTTTTTTTTTTTTTAATTTTAATTTTCACCTTTAAAGCTACAAAGAGAAGCAAATCACGTATTCGGTAAAAATGGAAGTCCAGGATTAGGTTACTCTCTGTGTGTTATGCCAGGGAAGTTAGTTGCTGGAGAATTAACCTGTACAAGACACAGGAAAACTTAGCTTAGTACTACTTAACCTAACTTAGCTTTAGGATCTGTGACATTTCCACCACTGCAGTCACAAAATATGTGTTCCTGAATGATGCAAGCATAGGCAGTTTTGCAGTGTGGTATCTCATCCCTAGATTAACCAAGATTCTCCAATTTAGATGATACTTACCACAGCTGACAGCATTAAAAAAAAAAAAAAAAATTCAAGAGGCCCAAACTAATGAAAAAAGAGTTTGCTTGGTCCAGAAGTCAAAGCCCAAATCACTAAGTGGTTCATTTTTAACAAACCTCCCAGGGCCTCACTGTATGCAGTAATGATAGGCTGGAAATCCAGCTTTTCACTTCTGTGCATCTCAGTTGCCCTACTTTTAGAAAAATGGAATGCAAGCAAGAAATTAAGTATACTACCATCATTTTATGCATTTTTTAGCTAATTCCTCTTCAGTCTTTACTGTCAGCTCTCAAATTCAGTCAGCTAATACTACCCAATTGCTAAACCTATATAAAGAAGTATCTTTATTATGACCTGAGCATATCTGTCATATGTCCTTGTTCTCACAGGAAAACATGAGATAAGAGGGACAAGATGTATTTTATTTTGTTTTATTATATTATTAATGGTAATTTGTTACTATGTTATCTGCAAGGGAAGAGTCTAATGAAATAGGAACTTATCAATACAATGATAATCCTTGTTTGTCTAGCAGGACTTATCACAAAGTTGCACTCTGAAAGCTTCTGGATTAAACATAACAACATTATAGCCAGCTTTTCAGGGCTATCTTATAATGAGGTGTTTTTCCTTGTATCAGCACTTTGTAACATTTAAAATTCTTCCTGAAGTATTTTAGTTTTATTGACTAGTTTTATTTATAAAGAAATAAGAGTAGATATCTAAACAAAACCTACAAGGTAGATCCTATATGGACCTAGTATTTCTTGCTTGAAATTCAGACCTATCAGTAGAACTTTTTTCTTTACAGCAAACAATAGTTTTTTTGTTACTATCGCATCAGTTTGCAAGGGCTGTTTTACAGCAAATAACGTAATTACTATTTCTCATTATATATAATCTCATTATTTCCTTTAAAACGTAGCTCACTGTAATATTAGGAAAAGTAACAAATCACAGCAATGGAGATTTTCTTGGGGAAATAAATATAGAGCACTAATGGATTTATCTTTTTTTTTAACATTTTGTTGTTAGTTGCTTTTTAAGTAAATTGTTCTGCCAGATCTCTGCATTAGAGGCACCAAGGGATCCACAGAGTCACAGGATCTACTGGATTTAGATTCAGAAGGAAGACAGTGAGATTCATAATATTCACATCTGACTGTCAATGTAAAAGTAAGAGACAGGCAAAGAACTAAAGAACATCAGCAACCGAAATCTCATCAAAACTCCCATGAATACCATGTATGGTACTGGAGGGAAGGATAAGGGGGGGGGAAAAAAAAAAAACAAAGCAAAAAACAACTGAACAACAAACACCACACACCACCAAAATCTTGAACTTTTCTTCTTCGCATTTTCTTAGAAGGGCTTTCCAATAGCCACTATTCTTCTATCAAACCATGCTTATCATAGGCGGCATTGCACATGGACCTTGTTCAGTCAGACTATTACTACTTCTAGCTTGTTTAAAAGCAAGTAGAGAGCACAAAACTGAGCACCCAGGATCAAAAGGAGCTCTCAGGCAAATAGAAAAATATCTTAAAACATTTCAGGTAGACACATTTCAAGCTTGAAGATTTAGTCTGAAACCTTGGCACTTGATAGCAAACAAAGTACATGTCCCCTGCCTACTAAACAAAATTCTCTTCTGATCCCATTTTCCTGTGTCCCAAAGAAAAATAAATCAGCAGGGAGATTATTCCAACAAAAAGGGAGTCTTCCTTTCAAGTGAAAAATAAAACCAAAAAGAAACCCCCCATACTTTAAATATTCATTGTACTGTATTACCCAACAAACATTAGCTCTCCAGGTTGTACTCAGAAGTTTTTATCAGTACCAGCAATATTCAGAGTGCTCGAATTGAAATGGAAAAAAAAAAAAAAAAAAAAAAAGTGTATCTGTCTTTACTTCCCCAAGGCAAAGAGACTAATAGACAGAATGGCCAACATAGACTTTAAGAGACAGACACTGTTAAGAAAAGTCTCAAGTGGTTACACAAGAGTTACCTTCAGTTCAGGATTATTCTCTGCAGATCTAGTATCAAAGAAATTATCACAAGCAAGGTTAAAACTCATATATACTGCCTTATACATCATCAGTTTACAAACCCTAGAAGAGAATCTTGTAAAATTTGGGGCGGGGGGGGGGGGAACCTAGGGGGGGGGGGGGCAATCTAGCAACAAGCTTTTCAAATTTCTGTACAGGTGACTTAGATTGATACGTACTGGACAACAGCACATGAAGGGTCCTGAAAGTAGTGTCTAAATCACCTTTCCCCACAGGCACCAAGCCGTAGTCATACTTTGTCTCATACTGTTTTTCCCAAAAGAGCTATGCTTCTCCAGAGCATTTAGGAGGTGGTATCCCTTCCTTCATACCTTCAGCTCTACAATTAAGCCTCATAGTAAGGGTACTCTCCAAGAACAGCAGGTCAAGGTAGGTGATTCTGCTGCTCTACTTTGCTAAAACCTCGCCTGCTTTATTGTGTCCAGCTCTGAAGGCCTCAGCACAAGAAGGACATGGACCTGTTGGAGCAGGTCCAGAGTAGGACCACAAAAATTATCAGAAGGCTAAGAACACCCCTCTTGTGAAGAAAGGCTGAAGAAATGGAGGTTGTTCAGTCTGAAGAAGAGAAGGCTCCAGAGAAGACCTCATTGCAGCCGTTCAATACTTAAAGGCGGCCTTTCAGAAAGATTGGAACATATTTTTTTAGCAGGGCCTGTTGTGACAGGACCACAGATAATAAACTGAAAAAGAGCAGATTTAGACTAGATATACTGAAGACCTGTTTTACAGTGAGGGTGGTGAAACACTGGAACATGTTGGCCAGGGAGGTAGTACATGTCCCTTCCCCAGAAACATTCAAAGTCAGGTTGGATGGGCCTCAGAGCAACCTGGCCTAGTTAGGCATGTCCCTGCTCACTGCAGAGGGGGTTGGACCAGATGACCTTTAAAAGTCTCTTCCAAGCCTTCTGATGACTGCTTGCTCAACGTAGATGATATTATCATTAACAGGCAGAGACCAGCAGCCAAACCCACAGCACACTGGGAGAAGAAGGGAGCGAGCTGAACCAGGAACCATGCTGTGAGAGGTGGAATCAGCCAGATGGCAAGTCCATTTGTGTAGTACTTTCTCAGAAAGACTCCTGATCTTGCCCATCCTGGGAACTCCGCCTGCTGTCAACAGTCAAGGAGCCCATCCAAAAACCAGAATCCTCACACAGCACACCCAATGTGTATGCAGACCTCACAACTCCACTGCAAGCAGAGTCAGTCTGGTGTCTTGTCCCACCTCCAAGATTAGGTGGAAGGTGGGGGCACCTCGTGCTGATCCCCTAATCAGTTCCCACCTAAGGCTGGCCAGACCCTGGGTGAAAAGCAATCAGGAGGGTCTTTCTTGCCTGGTTGTAAACAACATCCATAGACCAACCTTCATTTAGGGCTGGGGTTTTGAACCTAAGCACTTCACCAAGCCAAACCATTCTATAGTTCTATGGTATAGAAATGCCAACCATTTTGAAGTCCCTTCTTCCTAAAAAAAAAAAAAAAAAATGCTTCGACCACTTGATTGATACACTAAGCATGACTTATTCATACACATAAAAGCTTTTCCTCTTCATAAGAGGGAATTAAGTATCTACAGTCCAGGTTTTGAATTCCCAGTGCTCAAAGAAAGCCTAACCTTGCTGACCTAAAATTTAGCACTTCTGTGCTGGCATGAAGGGTACCCCTGTTTAGCTGTTTCTGTCATGGCAATGATGATGATGAAAAAGTCATCCATTCTTAATCTAGCTAATGCTGAATAAAGACAGATACAGATAACACAGACCTTCCAAAGGATTCACCTTAAATCTTCAGCTCAGGACCTGGCAGGAAGAACAGGAAAATAAGGCTGAAATTGTTGCAACTGAAAGATCTTACTTCCTGGCTTACTTCCCTTCTTCAGTACTGAGACACTTGCAACTCCCAGAAAACTATAAAAAAAAAAAAAAATCTCCTTATCTCAAGCTGCTTAATATTCCAGAAAGAAAGGGTAAATACACAGCAGGATACTAAAACCAGGATAGGTGAGGGCAACGCCAACTATTCACCAGGTGAAAGAACTGAAGAGGGGAAAAAGGCATTATACAGGGCAGTGTGGCCGAGTCAGACAGCTCACACGTGAATTAAAGGAATAAAAGTGTGTTCTAATTAAGTCCATCCTTCATAGTTTTTATTCTTTCTCTATGGTCAGAGTCAAAAACTAGCTGTTCTTTTGCTTGACATGGAAGAGGTAAGTAACATTCACAGTAGTTTGTGAAATTTGATAGTAAGCAATTTACTAGCTTTGTATTCATGCTGAAATCAGTTTAAATTGGTTTATCTGCACATTTGCTGGCTCAAAGAATTTGCACTCTCAAAAACAGCTATTGCGCCTATCTTGTAATGGGATCTGTCCAGTGGGCTCTCCTGCAGAGCATCTTATTAAAACTTAATTTCTGTGTAAGCAGATGTTTTTGCCTGAATATTCTTCATGTTCATAAGCCTTGCAAGGGAAAAAGCATCTGTAAATAAAGGCAGTTGAAAAATCCTCTGGAAAACTCAGAAGACACTGTAAACTGTCCAAGCCAATTATCACTTGTTTACTTCCTCACAAAACAGCACAGGATGTTGAATTCAGCTCAAACATGGGAAGAGCAGACAGAAGTTCAGCTATTTCCCAATGACATGAACTATTTCTGATTCAGACTCACATTGTTTAAGAATAACACCTGCTTTGTAGCAACTAAATTCATCATAGAGACAGGGATTCTAGACATACTGATTAACAGTATTTTTCTAGTAGTTAACAGTATGTTTACTTTAAGCCAAATACAGGTAAATATTTCTGTCTCATAAAGACTGAAGACTTGTATGCAGTCCAAATGACTAACAAGTCACACTCATGTTATATGTGAATGTAAAAAAAAAAAATCTCAAAGAAAAAACTGAAAATTGTATACAATATCTGCTTTTATTTTTCTGGCCACAGTAGTTCTGTTTATGGTTTCCAAACTAAAATTAAAGCCATGTGTATTAGCTAAGATTACATGGGATTATTGAGAGAAAACTGCAGAGCACTAAAAAGGAGAAAAGGGGATGCAGTCATAACCTTACAGGGTTTGAGAAATAGAACTCATAAGGTGGAATGAAATTTTTGAAACGTCTGAGAATGTATCTAGAAAACTAAGCAGGGGGAGGCACAGACAACTGGAGCTGAACAAAAAGTACATCTAAGTAGAAAAAGTTGCTGTTCCTGTCGCTGGAGCTAGCAGTCTAATTCTGTCCTAATTCACATATTAATTTACCTTTTGTTATCTTAAACTCATATCTTATTAAAAAAAAAAACACAAAAAAAAAAAACACCAAAAAAAAAAAAAAAAAAAAAAAAAAAACACCCAAGGTGAGTGTAATGAATGGAGGGGAACAACTACAAAATATTCCAAATCTGAGGAGTCCATCACATGTCAAATTTTGGAGCTATCTATCAGACAAATAAATTCTGCCTCCTTACTGAGAAAGCTGAACTACAGGAAAGGAGAAGAAAGAAGTTTTAGCTATTTATTAAATACTTCTGACTTTATCTATAGAGTTTACAGTCTCATAAGACTGTAGCAGTCAGATTTATAGAATGCTACCCTTCTAGAAAAAAGAACTTGTGAGTTTCACATGATAAACTAATTAATCTCTTCAAAAATATTATTTTAGCAAAAAATATTCACAGCAGAACCTGTTACATACGCAGATACGAATACAAGTTTAGATCTTATCCAAAATTGAGATAATGTTGTCTCTTTAAAGAACACAATTCAGTTTTAAATTGTTAGTGCCAGTATTCATTAACTTTTGTTAGAGATATGACTGCCAAACATGTTACATCCTACATAAAATTCATATGACAATGAAGCAGACCAAAAATTTATACTAGATTACAGATAACAGCTGACAGTTGTTTACTTAAACATTTTCATGAGAGCAGGACTTCAAGCACATCTCAATAAATGCACAGTATCTACTAGTTAATGGTCTTGTGGCAAATAGTATCAGCTATGAAAAGATGCCCAGGAAAGCCAAAGAACATTAATAAACTGTAGGATATCACTTTGGAAACTGGAGTGGTTATAATATGAAGTATTGGTTAGCAAAAAGTTTGAAGAGTACTATAATAATAAAAGCATAGATGTTAAATTAAACAAGAATATTGTGGATTCATACAAACAACAGAGAGAGAAAAGAGAAAATGTACTAAAATAAATAATTGGGAGTTAAAAATCTTTGCAACTACAAGGCACATTTTGCTTTTATGTAAGAACAAAACCCATGCTTTTTAGGGTAACTGTTCAATTCTATGAAGTTATTATGGAATACAAGTCAAAGAGGAGAAATAAGTTCTACTATACGCTTTCCTGCACAAGAGGAGAAAAATATGCAAAACTGGGGGGGGCAAACAGGACAATGAACTGAACTGAGTAAAACCTACGCATGCTATGAAACCCGGGAGATACATGGTGAGCCTGACCTTGTGACCCATCACTTAAATATTGGTCCCCTGTGTTTTCTTCAGTTATGTGGATTTGTATACTGAAAAGACACTAAGAAAAAAGACTACACAGACTAGCCCTATCACAGTATTAAAATCTTCCTGTACATTTTTTTATTTTCATCTAATCTCCAAGTATATTTCATAGTTAAACTGGACAATCCTCACAGCCCACTCTAGATTTTAACTTGTTGACATGTGTTGGAATGTCTTTAAGCACTTCTGGAGTCAAACAAAATACGTGTTCTGAGTACAACCTCATTGAGATGCCATTTTCTCCCTAATGCCATGCATTTTTCATAAGCAGAGGCATTTTTGAATGACCACTAGCATAGCAGTCAGAACAACGTCTTTTTTTAACATAAGATTGCCTTTAAAAATGAAGTAAAAAGATAGGAATAATTTTATGTTAAAGCCCCAAAGAACAATTAGCATATTCTTAAGGAAGAATAGGCAGCTATATTTTTTAAAAAGCTGACACACATTTCCTCAGAGGTATTTCTGCTGCACAAGGGCAATAATTAGATGCCACTTTAAAAAAGCATTATGTTAAACAGAAACTAATGAATGCATCTTTACGTCAAGTAGATTAACCTTAATATGCTTCATCTTTATGGAAAAATCACAATGAGTATCTGGAGGTTCATAACTTCCTCTGATGCATAAAACTGTGAAAGCAGTGTGTCTCAAGTCTGATTTCAGAAAGAAAAATAGCAGCTGCCACTTTGCAAGATATTGGCAAACCTCATATACAGGAGGAGTTTCTCCTAGTTCTGTATTATCTACAACGCCATCTATGTGTATTCATATGTACATAGAAAAACTTATTTTTATCTGTTACTAAGCGAGAATTGTAACTTATGAGAGTAATGAATTTTCAAATTACATACCTGTGTTATCAATACAGATTTAACTCATCTTTAAATGGTAAACCTGCAATTGTTTCAAGTGATCTCAAATTTTCTGAAGCTAAGGCTGTAGGATCACACTGGTACTTATAAAGGAACTAGTTATTTTTTTCTGCAGAACTAAACACGTGGATTTGTAATTTACAATTATTTGTGAGTCTATGTAGAATTGGCTACAAAAAGCAGAATATTTTAAATTCCTCCCTTCCTTCCTTTGACAGAAAACCCTATATGGGGGAAAAAATAAAAAAGAAGAAACAAATTATATGACAAGAATAAAATTTGTTGTAATACTTGCTTATGTGATATTTATTCATACAAGAATATTGACATAACTTTCATAACAGCAGAATATTATATTCTGTAAAAGAAATGGTACGTTTTGATCTTCTCAGAATAATTTCTTTCAGGCTTTTATGAAAAGGCATTCATTTTTACCAGAAAGATAAATTCCCAAAATATAGATTCTTACTTCTTTCAGGAACAACTGCTTTTATCATTTATAGCTAGCTGGTAATAAATGATGATTTGTGGAATATTTATGCTAAAGATCTTCTGAGAATATTAGCATCATTGAAAAAGTTTCTTAGCACACTTTGATTCAGTCACAACATCTTTGTACAAGAAAAAAAAAATGCAAGAAGCTCTAGATATAGCAGGCACAAAATGAAATATTCCATCTATAGTGTATTACAAATCATAATCAATCAGGGCAAATCAATCAAAGCTCTCTGTCTGATTTTATAAATAGTTGATAGGGAAATGTTGGGATGATGGTTGGACTTGATGATCCTAGAGGTCCTTTCTAGCCATAGTTATTCTATGGTTCTATGATAGACTTTAGATAAAAGGATGTTCAAATGATCTGCTGAATTACCTTTTTTGGAAGTCCACATTTTCATTAGAAAAACATACACAAATGTATATGCCAAGATCAGTTCGGCTATAGACATAGGAAGGTGTAAGAATGCCCTCTCCTTTCCCTATTATGCATCTAAAGGCAGTTCTGCTTCTTTCTCTGCCTGGATAACCTTAAGAGCAGCTCTACCACAACAGTGAGCACTAGAGGATTCACAGGTCACAAAAGGACACTTTCTGCTTTCCACTCTTCCCTCTTCCCTCTTCCCTTTTTGTTAACTAGTTATACAAAGCAGGAAAAATAACAAAATAAAAAATATTTCTCTTGCCAAAAAGATGGAGCAATATGGACTTTGTAGTAGACAAAACAAACTCCTGTATCTACTTGCTACCAGGGTTCTCATAAAAACACAGTGACTGCTAGCAATAGCTCACTCAGTGTCAAACTGTGTTATTATCTCCAAAGTGGAGTGGATATGCTGCTCCTTTGCTACGGGGACTTTCACTGTATAAAAGAATTAATATTTCTACATATCTGCTATTGGGCTGATGCTAACAGGCATAGTATTATATAGTGAGAACATGTTTAAATTAAAATATGTCAAAGAAAGGTAAAACGTCTTCATCCACTACAAGCATACAGCTACTTCAGGCAAAACGGGAGAAAAAAAAAAAAAAGTTTTAAAAAACTTTTATTAAGCACAGTCTCTTTAATCTTATTCTTGCTCAAACTCTGACTATAAACCAGAGCAATTTTTCTTCCATGTTTCTCTATATGGAATTTGTTACTCTTTTTTTCTCATATTAATTTTTCTTTACCCTTATGATCAGAATTTTGATGAGGAAAAGAAAATACATACAAAGGCATTAGAGAAGGAATACAATAAGAAGTAATAGAGGAAAGAGGAGTTGCATCTAGCAGTCCCAAACATGATCAGGGTTCAGTTGTAGTCCTTGTTTTATAGACATAAAATAAGGGGCAACCTTGAAAATCTTGTAAGTTATAGAGATAACTATAGAGATCACAGGTGGCAGAAAATAAATATCACCATAGTTTTATAAATTGGAAACAAACACAAAATCACACCAGAATTTTGCATTAATGTTAGAATATCACCTCAGATCCCCAGTGTCTGTCTCAGTGGCTACATATAAAATGGAATTTTCAAATAAATGCCAGAAGAAATGCTTTTGTGTTAGGAGGACGAAATCTCTTTTTAGGATTTGATATTTTTGTTTAAATATGTTTGCATTACTATCGAGCTCACCGATACCTATGTTTTATGAAGAAAGTACTTTTATAAAATAGTATACTTCAACAGAGACGGTATAAAATCCCCTCCCTTATCACAGATGATGCAAATTTTAAGTAATATAAGGCACACTGACTCTTCAGTAATGACAGTGCTGAGATCTTATACAGAAAACACAAAACCATGTCTTAAAACAAATATAGCTAGTTAGATGTTGATTGTGTAATCTCCATGTATAATAAATTGTCTCCTGTTTTATTTTAATAGTCCTACAATAGCATCAGATAAACATTGCATTTTCCAGTAAATGTTTGATTTTTTTTCTCAGTTATAACATTTTTTTGCGGTTATAGCCACATTTTTAAAAGTGAACCAATATCAATATTACAGATGGTGTAGAATGACTATTTTAATTCTTTTTTAAAAACTGTCTTTATATTTCTCCATTGTACTAGCCTAAGCATTTGTCAGCACAAAGCAGGATGACAGGATTCACCCATAGAACTATACGAGAAATATTTTTCCCTCAAAAATCACTAAATATTCCCTTTAAATAACTTTTCAGAGTAAGAAACAATTTAAACTGTTTTTGTATAAGAATTATGCTAATAAGAATGCCATGAACAATGTAGCATTTTCATAGTTGATTACTTACATAAATTGTTGCATCACAGGTTACATAAAACTTTCTACCACATTAAAGATATATTTCTTAGACAATTAGCTGAGTGTGTAAGTCACAGCTTCCAACAAAAGTACGTATGCAGAAATTCCAGTTAGCAAAGATCGGGCTGGGAGCAGCTAAAATATCTTGTAGCCAAAGAACTGGAATATGCAGCCTTCTCCTGTGTTGAAGACAGAGCAGAGCTCATTATCTACACAAGCTAGCATCCCTGATATCCTACATTTCTACCATTTAGATCTCAACAGAAAAGGGGAGGAAAAAATAGAGAACAATGGAGGGGTTTAGCAGAGGACTTAGTAGTGTTGGCTTAATGGTTGGACTTGATGATCTTAAAGGTCTCTTCCAACCTAAAAGATTCTATGATTCTATGATTGCAGGCACATTGGTATTCAGTCATCTCTTTGATGTATGTATTTATACAATTAGTTCAAAGCTAGTTTGATCTTTCCTAGTATATAAAAATGAGAAAGGTTATGTTAATATGAGAATGCAGAGGAATCTGATTTTTATAGAAGCAACTGGGGAGGATGAAATATTTTTGAATAGTTAGATTTATCACCAGGACCTAAGGGACTGCTGTACTCCCTACCTGATGGAAAGTCCCACTAGTGCTTTCCTGCTATATAGTGCTCAATTCCTAGATGCCTCACACAGTAGTAGTTAACGTGACACCTTTCCAGCCACCCCTCTATTAGCGACATGTTCTGTATATGACTATGGCCCAACAAGAGGGAGAGATGCTTCTCTTCACCCTGATCATCAGAGCTGCCTTTCTCCCAGTCACAGCATTTTTCCTTCAGAAAATAGGTACTGTTTCTTGCTGAAATTTTTCCTAAGGTTTTGGTTTACACTTTCAGTTAACAGCAACGTATCTGTAAATTTTATACACATCATCTCCACAAATAGAAAAAAAACAAAGCTCTAAGAAAAGCAGCTCACAGAAAAATAAAGAACATTCCCTTCAACCACAGTTTTCTGTGCTAGACGTGAGTAAATTTCTTTTTTAAAAAAAAAAAATCAGCTGAAAGTCAATATATTTTGTGTGAAATATGCAGAGAGAATACAACCTAAACAGCAATTATTGGACTACATTTTGAAAACTGCAAAGCTCTTTCAGTAATCCTAATAAGGAGAAATATACTTCTCTGTTTTGCTCTTTACAAAATGTGAGTATAAATTACCATCTTATTAGGAAATTGCCCTGCACAGCATGACATTCTTTCAGTTCATTCTCAGCCTGTGTCTCCCACTACAAGTGCTGAATGATGTATCAAAAAGACCCTGAGTCTTCAAACAGGATTTTCAATGGCTAAGAATCAATATGAAAAACAGCAAGTCTATTTGCTTAATCAATCCACGTACTTTTGCCAGGAGTTTGTGAGACAATCAACACCCTAAATTGGATTTTGTTTAAATGGGATATGTAAGACAGGATTTTAAGGAAATCGGAAAAAACAAACCTTAATTAGTTTAAGCTGGATCATTTTCTTCTCAGAAGCATAAAGCTGAAACATTATTTCTTTACAGAGAAAAGATTAGATGTATAGTTATTGTATTTGTGCTGTCACTTAAAGTTTAAACTAATTGGATAATTTCACACATTTAACCATTACTTCATTTTAAGCTGACAGTACCACAAACTAAACAATATTTCAAGAATTATAACAGATGAACATACAGTTCATAGCATTTTTCCTGTGTTCTAAATTTGAAAAAAAAATTAAAATAACCCATTATAAATTGTAATTCATGAACCTGTAATGAAAGTGTGCTTTATTGAAGTCATAGAAAAGAAAAGATCACAGAATCACAGAACTATAGAATGGTTTTAGTTGGAAGAGACCTTATAGATCATCTAGTTCCAACCGTCCCTGCCATGGGTAGGATACCTTCCACTAGATGAGTTTGCAACTTCCACTAGACCAAGCCATCCAACGTGGCTTTGAACGCTTCCAGGGAGGAGGGATTCAAAATGTTTCCAGACAACCTGTTCCAGTGTCTCACCACCCTCAGAGTAAATAATTTCTTTCTATATAACTAATCTCAATCTGACATCTTCCAGTTTAAGAATCCCTCAGCCTATCATTATACTCCTAGTTAAAAGTCCCTCCCCATTTTTCCTGTACACCCCCTTTAAGTACTTGAAGGTTACTGTGAGGAGTTCATACAAGATACTGAGACACAAAGAGTCAGTCATTAAATTAAAAAGTGTCTTTTGTCAGTTTATAGCATCTTAGAAAGATCAAAGTAGTTACTGAATAAAATAACAGGAAATGC
The DNA here is from genome assembly GCF_000691845.1 of Merops nubicus. Lineage (NCBI taxonomy): Eukaryota > Metazoa > Chordata > Aves > Coraciiformes > Meropidae > Merops > Merops nubicus. Next base: position 17,710 of record NW_008599564.1, read on the forward strand.
CAGACTGATGAACATAATGAAATCAAATTATTAAAAACAAAGTGATAATTTGCAAACAGCAGAAAATAAAACCTTAAGAAATACGCAGAAACCTAGTTATATTCACGGGGGGGGGGGGGGGGGGGGCGACCTCTCACATTTCA
>NW_008599564.1:17883-61403 GCF_000691845.1 Merops nubicus
GGGGGGGGGGGGTTCTGCCATACTCCTACTTTAAGAAATGCAAGATAATGTTTTTACTATTGCTTCTTGGATGTAATTAGTACCTGTAGGCAGAGTGGTTTTAAAGTGATCTCAGGTTAAAATACAGGGTCTCTCCTTGACTCATTGTCTTGCCCTAGCTGAGTCACTTCAAATATCTCAGTTATCAGGTATATAAAAGAGAGTTTATCAGAATTATCATTGTACTTGACAGAATTGTCACAAACAATACAAATATGAAACTGAAATTTGTAATACTATACATTTTTTCAAAAAAAAAAAAAGCATTCACTTTCTAAAGACCTGTAGTTTATCTGTAGCTGTTCGAGTCTTCCTACAAACATTTCACTTATAAAGATTCCTCTGTTTCCATGCAAGATATAATCTTCCTACCAAATCATGCTTTCAATATACAGTAAGTAGAGCTATGTGTATAATATTGCATCTGAAATTAGTTTTCTAAATGTTCTTCAGAAAAATATTGAAGTACTTGAAGGAAGCAGCTGGGTACACCTGGTGTACGCTGGGAAGCAGAATTGCTCAGCTGTTCATTATGCTGTGAAAAATTGGAAGATGGTTCAAAAGGTAAATCTTACCTGATTTAGGAGTAAATCCTCTGTCTAGTTCAATAGCTGAGTAGAAAGCAGCACAATATTGATTGCCTCCACCAATAACATCCACATCCAAATATTTAAAAAGCAGATGATCCCAGCTCATTCTCTCTCCTAGTCAGTCTTTTATTCTTTTCCCTCAAGAGTTAAGCTTCATGAAATTTTTTGAGATTTCAAAATACTCCATTTTATATTTGAACGCCTTCAAGAAAAACTTTTTTGTACTTTGATCTGTCCAAGATATTCTGTAACTTTTTTCCAATGGATAGTTTTTTTATATAAAGTATAGCAGACCTGACATGGTCTCTCCTGTCAAAAACAGTCAATATGCAACCACCAGGAGTAGTCAATAACTGATTGTTGGACCATATTCCAGAAAGCTAAATTTCAGATCCCCTCACTGAACACTACAGAGCAGGAATTTAAATTTAGTTCTTCTTCCAAAAAGATGAACATTGTAAAATGTTGTTATTTCGGGTTGTATCTTTTTTCCTCTTAGTTTTCTTCTGAGACAGAATTATTTCTCCTTTTAAGATATTTTGCTTTATAAAATTTTTTTTCAAAATTCATTACTTCTTATTAAAACGCTAGGTAACAATAAAAAAAAAAAATATATTTTTGAAAGCTGAACACTGTCACAAAACACACAGTTAGCTCTAGTGATTACCAGTTTGCTTAAATGTCTCCTGGATTTCTGACCTGCTGAATTATTCCCTTTCTGCTCCCATCAGATAGTCCACAGATACACTAAGAATGTGCTGAACTATCTTCACAGGCTGTATAGTTAAGGTAGTGGTTATGTGTAAGTTATATGTATATTGAGATACAGATCACATGATGTGTCTCTAACAGTTCATTCAAAGATGTCTCCAATTTTATTCAGAAGCTTGATCGCAGAAATCATTACATTTTCCTAAACTAAAATGGCAGTGTTTGGTAGACTTGTTTAGTGAGACAAGAAACACTGCTTTTCAGTATATACGCACGTGGCTATTAGCCCAGACAGGAATCAGCAGAAATTACCCTGAAGGACAAAGCATACTATTCAGGTACGAAATAGAAATGTTATTCAAGAGACTCTAACGAGGAGGAAGGAAAAAAATTATCTAGTCCCTACATTGCCAGGTGGGGTCCCAGTGTGTAGTCACAGAAAAGAAAAGGCAGGTTATGAGTAAATGAGTGAGCAAGAAAATAATTTTCCAAGTTCTGGCCATGTGGTGCCAGAAGAGCTCTTGTTGATGCTAATTAATTAGCTATAATAACTACCTGAGGTGGCAGACCAGACAAAGGTCATTGTTTCAGAATACACAACCTGCTTTTTGCTATTTTCTTTTCATAACATTCTGCTTGATTATTGCAAATCCACGTTTTTTTTAAAAAAATAACAAGATACTCCCTAACTCCTTATCTCATTATAAAGCTAGTTTTCTGAGTGATCTGACAGCCAGCAGAGTGTTGTAACTTTGCAGAAATCATGACCCAGGTATTATTCCCTGAAGCATCCAGAGACTGGCAAGCTCCTGACAACTGCATGAGCTGACTGAAGAACTGGTAATACAGGCATCTTGGAGGGCGATGCTAGCCCCGAGGTCAGGGTAGTTCAGGTTGTTGGACAGAGGGTCCAGTGGGAATGCTCAGGTCAGAGGATAAGCTGCAGAAACCAGAGGAGCCGGTGACTGCAAGCAGGGTATGTCACTCTATTTCTCCAGAACTCATAAAAGATTTAGTGCTTGTAGCTCTACCGGAATAAACCTGTAATGTCTAAGCCCAGCAAGAATTCTACCTAACAAGCAAATGCGTTGCATGAGGAGTTATTGAAGATAAACCTGAGCTGGTTATAGATTGTTCTCTTTTTGCAGTTAAAGATTAAAAAATAAAGAAATGAGTAATTCCTTCCTCTCACCCTTTTTTTAGCATACAGGATCCAGGTGAATCCTCTTGCTTTGTTCTTTCCCTGATATTCCAAGCTCAATTTGCCTGCCCTTAACATGCAGTTTCTACTTGCAGCTGGCTAGTTTCAATCTAGGAGAACGTTTGACACAAATCTGTAAGTGTTTTACCATTTACAATTTTGTTAAATGTTTAAAGCCTATGAAGCTTTAAACTTATACGTCTCAGTGAACCACTTGACTTTTAAGTCTTCAGCAATAATTTCCCCATTTCAAAAAAGATTTCACTAGATTTATGGTAATAGTACCAAATCCAGTAGTATAGATTCACAGAAATCCTGATATGCAAGTGGTTTCCTCTCTACATAATAGTGCTCGGTTCAAAATGCTCACGAGTTGGTTGCACAGTTTTCCTAATATGACAAAAAAGTCAGGATGCGGGAGCTGAGTGTCACTGTTCCCCTCAATGCTCTGAATCACTCCTGGGATAAAGAAGTTCTTTACTGTGGTTTATAAATTGGAAGCTTGTAACCAGCTATAAGAACAGTGATCCCAATGACTGCAGCACTACTTTACTTTCAGAATCATATACTGCAGATAAATATCACTCACAAAAAAACAGTGGCAGGTCTAATAGTAGTAGAAAGTAGTAAATGAAAAATGGAAGTCCAGTACAAATCTAAAAAGAAAACATTGTGCAACCAGTAGGACAGGGAAGTGATTATGAAAAACAGTATTTTCTATACTCTAGTGACTGAAATACATATGAACATAAGACTAAGATCTCTTCAAATTTTCAGAAACTACAATTTCTACTCATAAAGAAAGGAAAGAATTGCTAACAGAGATTTAAGAAACATCTGCTATTTATGTTACTACTATCTGCTACCATGCTGGCAACAGACAAACCAAGTTTAAGACTCAAAACCCAAGTCTGACCCACCACCTCTCTCAACAGGTAAAAAAGATTTGTCTTTTACTGCTAGGTCACTTGTATATACTGAAAGCACATAATTTAGTTCAAAACACTTCTCACTGCATTCCTTTAGGGTCTGCAAACAGATACATACATTGCCTGTATTCTTGTAAATACCCCTAAATCACGAAAGGATCGTATGCTATGTGCTACTCCATTCCATGAGCCGTCAAAATCAGCACTTTGGAGCAAACAGTCTCATATTAACTATTCTCCTAAACACTATACTGTGCCAGCAAATAGACTGACCAATCACAAAAAGATAGATGACTTAATTACAGTTCATACAACATCCTTTTCCATAGGGCAGACTACATATACAGAAAGTAAATATAGAAACACAGCAAATCAACCCAAAATACTGGACACTAGCTCACTGCCTTTCTAAGCAGGAGAAAAAAGACGTTCTTCTCATAATGAAACTTCTTCCAGTAGCCTGTGCTCTTACAGCTGCTCCTAAAGCATCTATATGATACACAGATACACCATGATACTCACATGCTAAAATACATTTTTGACTGTTTTAACCCCTAAGCAAGTAGTACTGGAATTTTTCATGAAAATGTTTTATTATCTCAGCAGGAACTATCAAACAACTGTTGTAGCCCTAGGCAATTAGAAAATCTCTAATGGCACACAGACATTTCTGCAGTTCTTGCATATACTTTATGAATTATATTTTGCCGGTACAAAAACATAAACATATAAGCACTTTAATGCTGTTTTATTAAGGAATCAAAACATCACCTTGAAAACCTTGTCTTTTTAAAAAACTTTTATGAAAAAAAATACAATATTTTATATTAATGGAATCACAGAATTGTCATTTGAATAGGTATACAGAGAGCACATATATATTAAGCTGTTTCCAAGCATAATATAAATGCAGGCCTATGGGTGGCTAGTTCTTCTAACAGATGATTCAGAGCAGTTACCTTAGGTTCTCCAATTCGTTCTTTCACTGAGAATAGAAGAATCCGATGGAGACTGGATTTCTAACTTAAGCTCTAAACTTTCAAATTTAACATCAGATAAGACAAAAATCTCATCTCCTACTTCCAAAATTAAATAAGAATGTAATTTTTGCCACAGAACCTCACATTACTTTTTTCAATAAATTTCAGTTTCAAGGAATAATGAAGACCAGAGCAGCACTAAAAGGGTATTGCACCAGGTTCACTTCACCTCAGAACAGAATAACCATTTCAGTAGTTCAGTTGTATACATAGACATAATTTGAAGGGATGATATCGTATAACTAAATAATTAAATTATAATTCAGATTGAACTGGACAATTGTCATCAGCTGGTCACTCTTCTATTCAGAACAGCACCTATTTAAATCAGATTTTTCAGGACCATGTCAAAGTAAGTTTTGCTAACCAAAGTTAGAATAGTCAAGCTTCCCTGGGCTACATATTCCAATGTTTAATCATCCTCATGATGAAAAAAATTTCCATATATCTTACCAGAATTGATTATTCAGTAGTTAGTCTTCAGACCTTTTCTGCTGACCTAGTTTCTAGTCAGTTGGTCCTCTGCCTGTATGGATACACAGGACTGATTTGTACTAGCAGTAGGAATTTTACATCCTCTCATTTTTTTCGTAACAGAATCTGGCCCATTATATTTCCTTACATGAACTAATAATAAGCTTTCCCAGTTATTTTCCCACTTGTCCACTCACACAAAGAAGCTTTCTCTTTTCTCGTGAACAGATGGTGAGTACTTTACGAACTGCTCATTATAATCTGAAAGTAAACATTGGCTTGGAATCAAACAAGTTTTCAATATAACCTCTGAGACATAAGGCTGATTGAACTATTATAAAGACAATTAAATACTTTGAATGTTAAATTAGTAAAACATACCTAGCGCAAGGAAGAGTGTATTGAGCCTGGACAAATACAGCTTGCTTCTCCACCTACAGAGATAATTGCAACCCACAGAAAGCTCAGGAAATCTATGCAAACAGTCTCCGAGTATTTTTCCAAAGATCAGGTCAGCTCTCAACCAAGAAATTTTAAAAATTATTATTGCTATACAGAACTTCATGGTTTTTTAAATCTCTGTATGACCATGGAGTCATTGACAGAGAAAGAAATATCCAAGCAAAGACCTAATTCTGATGCCGCATAGGCACTATTGAGACTTTGAAAAATATTATTGGAAACTAGTAAAAAAACATTTATGATCCAATGTTATTAAATAACCTAAGTTTCTTTAGATGAAACATCTGTGCTCAAGGAGTTGTCCCATCATGTGATATAAACCTCTTTGAGACCAGAAACAAAATTGTCTCGCAACTTTGAATATACTTATTCAGAATGCACTATCTGCCAGGTGTATAGACTGTACAAAACATGCGCAGATAATAAAAGAGTCAACCACTTCTTTTGCAGGGACATACCATATTACAATGGCAGCCCTGAATATGACATTTTCCAACATGATTTCTCGCTTTTTTGTTGTCCTCTTGCTCTTTAAAAAGTGAAAACTGAAGTAAAACTTCATTCAAGGTACCGATGCAGTTCTTGATTTTCACAGTAAGTTTCTATAAATATTTAAGATGCTATCAATCCTGCTTGATGGTTTTGGCATGATAAGAAGGGATGTTCCTGATTATTTTATCTGTGTCTGATTAGATTAAACAGCTTAGCAAAACAAGTCAACATGTATTATTCTGGTGTTAAAACTTCAGTGTTTATTTTGTTCTCATTGTTATATTGTACCTCTCTATTGTTTATCTGCACTGTTAGAAAATATTCAAGTGTTCATGAAGATTCTGATTCATTTTCCTCACTCTGTTTTGAGAAGCACAACATATTAAATTGACAATTTTATTACACTAACTACTTTATATATATTTTTAGAAATTTGGCTAACAGATGTGACTAATATTTTCATTTAAATGTTGCTATATGCACATTTATATTCATACTTCCACAGTTTCTTAGTTTTTCCTTTATATTTACTATGAAATTGACAAAAATTACAAGCATGATAAATAACAAGAACAAAATTAAACTTTTACGGAGCCACCTGGATTATTTGATTAGCAGAATGTGGTGAAATATGCAAGATCAGCAGAACCAAATACCAGATCATATAGCTGGAATGAAAATTGTACACATATAGTTAAGACCATAAAGTTTTTCCTCCAAAAATAAACCCTACCTCATAGATTTGGATAGCCTTCCTGCTAAAAATAAAGGTACTCCGTTCTCTATTTGCTGTTCAGCCAGAGGCAAAAAGTGAAACAGCAGACAATTCATCTTATTTGAGAGATAACCTCGAACTATAAAGATATTTCCAAAACAGAAATGCTGCAATCTCACCTAAGAAAAGTGATTATAGTACAGAGTCATAGTTAATGTTCTACAAAAGTAATGCTATCCTTAGCACTATTTCCTCTACCTTTTATCTTTGAAAAGTTGCTTGTCAGGTTGAAATTCCTCATACTTAGTCTCAGCCCAAAGGGTTATTTTAAAGTTTAAATTAAAATCATAAGAAAATTGAGTAAATAAATGAATTTTTGCACTATGAAAATGTTCCCATTTCTAGTCTTTTAAAGTTGTTGCTACAGCCCAGAATAATTTAGTTTATTTCCTACACTGGCATGCATTTGACTGCTGAACAAAGCTTTTCAGCGTGGACTCTGACCTCAGCTTAGTTTGTACATGACATGCCAAGAATTCTGTATACAGATTGATAAATATCATCTTGGGATAGGAAAGGTGTCAATGTCAATTCTAGTTACTGCTGTCTGAATTATTTTCCTGAAACTCAAACTGAGTGAAACTTTTTGGGTGAGGGAAGAGGATATGAAAAGGAAAAACAAGGGTCTAGAGCAATTAACAGTTACAGGCAAAAGACAAGATAGACACTTTGTGAATCCCTGGTAAAGACACTGTATGTGGAACCGTGTTAAATGAGATGCTCAAGAAAGACTATATGAAGGAGATAGTCACTAGCAAAACTCATAATAAATCAACACAGTTATGCTGAGAACTAATGACACAACTAATGGAGGCCAACTAGTGTCATCAAAAATGTACAGACTTCTCATAACCGATTTTAAGAGGATCGTGCAAGAATAAAATGCCTGTTGATGTGATGCTTCAAAAGGGTAATGGGATTTTAAAAAAAAGAATACTGTGTTGCTAATTTACAATTCAATCCTATGACTTTTTATTCAGCTTTTCATTTGAATTAAACACTTTTAAAGGTATCTCTGAAATATTATTTTCACAACTGAGTAATTGTAGAAATATTTTTGCATAAGCCATTATGAATGAATTTTTCTTAGGCAGTTTCAGTGTCCATCCTTACTGCTCACAGATGTGACTGCTAAGCCTGTTCCAAAGAGCTCAGCATATTTAATTGCAGTCAAGAGAGAAGCTTCTGAAAACTGCAGCCTAACCAGTGCACCTTCGGTTCCGTTTTAACAAAGGTTTTATTCTTAAGACATACTTCTCTCCTTTGAACACAGCTTTAAGCATATCTTTCAACTTGTTTTTAGCACTTGAATGATATTTATTTGGTGTGGAAAAATTCTATGGGCTTCTGGAGCACAGGAGATCTTTCAAGAATTTAGTTCAGCATTTGGAGTGCCCTACAGAAATAGTATATTTTTAACAGAGCACAATAGTTTTGGAAAAATCATAGGAAGAGTCTTCAAGTCTGAATCATGACTTCTCTATAAAACCAAACACACTCGTACACTTTTGCTCTCTGTGCCAAAAGCATTGTTATAGCAGTAACGGAAAACTCTGATCTCATACACATTCCAGAAGATCAAATACTTCCTGATAACTGGACAGAACGTGGCTGCTTTACACCTAGCCAGCTCTGCTGTGTCCTGGCACCAGTTAAAATCCCATTTCAAGATTAAGTATTTTATAAGAATTCTTAGCATTGCCATCTGCTTCTTTTTCACAGGACTGTTTGGCAGATTAATAAATATAAAGGTTTGCCCAGTGGTTGATCGAGACCATCATTCTTCAAGCAAATAACTACAAGTTTAAAATAATTCAAGACATTTTTCAGGAAGATGTCTAAAGAAAGAGATAGGGAGTTCTACATATCTTGCATAAATTACTCTAGTGGTTCATCATTCTTCCCAGAGAAAAACACACATAAACTTGAATTTGCATGTGTTTCATTACAAGTCACTAGATAATTTTATGCCTCTATCTGATACATAGCTCTCTAGTATCAGAAATCTGGTTGCTATGAAAGCACTTTCAGATGTTAATCAGATATTCTGAAACATCTCTCTTAAATGAAATAGATGACGCTTCCTTAACAAGGCATGCACAGAGACATAGAATTACATAGTGTTTGACACACAGGTCAAAATAAGAATTTTTTTTTGCAGCCAAGAGGCTTCTAAATTAAATTGAAAAGAAAATGTTTTCAAAACATGCCAAAACCAGAGCTTTATTCAACTGTATCACTTTTTAATCCTCTTTTTTTTAATAGAGATTGAACTTCAAGTATCAATAGTAACCAGTGGAGGTGTTTTTATTTAAAATCTGTTCTAAGGCAGTTATTTGACTTCAGAGAAGAAGGTACTGCATCTAAAGCACAGCAATGATGTGGAAGGAGCTTACAATCAATATGAAGGGGCAGGGGTAAGCGGGAGCATTAACTATGGAATGCTTTAAAGCACAGATTTCAGTGGAGGAAATGGAAATGATTTTAAATGTAATCAAGAGTCAAAGATATGCAGATCCATGAAGATGAGCACAAGTATTTTGAAATTTTCTGTGAAATATGGAATTATTAACTATGTATTGAAATAGCTTACGTGTTGTATGAGAAATACTGAAGCCTGGCTTAAAGCAAGAATTCAGATATACAGTCCAATCTCATATTTCTCTTTCCAACATGTGTTAAATATTTAGTGTAGTCAAGGGGATATTAAATTCATGTCATTTACTTAGCAGGATGCACCACTTTTTAAAGTCTCTCATTTTAAACAGTAACGTAAAAACACTCTGCCCTGATTAAAATAAGAAAGGGTATACATTACCTTTTTAAAGATAGCACACACATCTGTCTCAATTGCATGACTTTTTTTTTTTTAATGCTTCATTTCCCTGCTAGACAGCTATCACAGACACCTCCACCTGCATCTACTTAATTCACTGGAAATGTGACTTCATCACTGGCTAAAAGTAATAAAAACATCTTTTGGTATTCTCTCTCACAAAGATCTTCAAGAGTGATGGAGATTGTCACTGAAGATTGTAGCAGAGCTCTGGCCTTTGGCAACAAACCTAGAAGATGATTTTGTCAAATAAAATAAATACATGAACAAACCTTAAAAACAAAACAAAACCTATTGCTTTCGTTATTACTGGTCTCATAACTCCCATGCCTTAGGAAATCAGCCTCACTCACCAGCTGAACCAAAAGTTTTTTGTGACCCACTGAGGTGAAGGGCAAACTCTTGAATAATTAACACTGGCACACCTTCCTGTCCTGGTTCCGTGTAAAAAGGGGTTCAGGGCAGGACCCACACGGAACAGAACTATGTACTCGCCTCTCCCCCACCCCCCCCAGAGAGAGAGAGAGAGACACTTTTTAAAAAAAAATGAAGTATATTTTTCAACAAGGAACAGAAAACGAAAAAGGGGGGTAAGGAAAATAATATATATAAAGATCAGGGGAATAATACAAAAGATAAAATATACAAAACCCTCAGAAATGGTTCCAGGATCCCACGGAGTGAAAGGAGAACTTTCCTCTCCGAGCTCCAAGGCAGGAGTGAAATTAGAAACCACCCCCCGCCTCTTATCAGAGTGTGTGTGGGAAGGGGAGGGAATACAATGGTTTCACCCCCACCCGGGGTCCTCCCAGTTGCTGGAAGGTCACGCCCCCATTCCAAGCCTCAAACCACAACACTTCCCTACAATAACATTTGTTCATTTTAAGGTACATAGAGAAGAACAGTAAAGATTACTGTGCTTTTATTATCATAAAATCGTTGCAGTTGGAAAAGACCTTTAATATAGTCAAGTCCAACCATTAACCCAGCATGCCAGTTCACCACTAAACCACGTCCCTCAGCACATCTACACGTCTTTTAAATGCCTCCAGGAATGGTGACTCAACCACTTCCCTGGGCAACCTCTTCCAATGCTTTAGAGGTTTTTCAGTGAAGAAATTTTCCCTAATATCTATCCGAAACTGCCCCTGGTGCAACTTGAAGCTCTTTCCTCTTGTCCTGTTATTTGTTACCTGGGAGAACAAACTGATCTCCACCTCATTACAGCCTCCTTTCAGGTAGTTGTAGAGAGCAATAAGGTATCCCCCAAGCCTCTTTTTCTCCAGGATAAACAACTACAGCTCACACAGCTGGTCCTTATAAGATTTGGTCTCTAGACCCTTCATCAGCTTTGCTGACATTCTTTGAACACACTCCAGCAGCTCAATGTCCTTCTTGTAATGAGGGGCCCAAAACTTAACTAAATATTCAAGGTGCAGCCTCACCAGTGCTGGGTACAGGGGCATGATCACTTCCCTAGTCATGCTGGCCCACACTGTTTCTAACAGAAGCCAGGATGCTGCTGGCCTTCCTGGCCACACTGCTGGTTCATATTCAGCCAGCTGTGACCAATACCCCAAGGTCCTTTTCCACTGGGCAGCTTTCCAACCACTCTTCCCTAAGACTGTAAGGTTGCATGAAGTTATCATGACCCAAGTACAAGAACCAGCACTTGGTGCTGTTGAAACTCATAACATTGGCCTCAGCCCATCATTTCAGCCTGACCTCCCATCACCTGGGACCTCCCAGTTAGTCAGGACTGCTGACAAATGATGGAAAGTGGCTTGGTGAGCACTTCTGCCAACTCCCACAGTACCCTTGGGCACTTAGTCAGCCCCATTGACTTGTGTGTGTGTCTAACTGATGTAGTAGAACTATTTTCTCTTGGATTACATCGCTTCATTCTGCTCCTCATTCCTGTCTTCCAGCTCAGGAAGGCACTCAGAGAACTGACCTTACTGTTAAAGACTGAGGCAAAGGAGGTATTAAATACCTCAGCCTTTTCTTCATCCTTGGTCACTGTGTTTCCTCCCTGAATCTAATAAAGGATGGATATTCTCCAGCCAAAGCTCTCTGTTCAGCCAGGCCAGTCTTCTTCCCCCTCAGTTCATCTTACATCACATCGAGACTGTTTGCTAATGTGCCATAAAGATTTCCCTCTCACAGAATGTCCAGCCTTCCTGGAATCCTTTGCCCTTCAGGACTGATTCCCAAGAGATTCTGTCAACCGGTCTCCTAAACAAGTCAAGGTCTGTCCTCCAGAAGCCCAAGGTGGCAGTTCCACTTCCTCCCTCCTCCTCACTTCCCCGAGAATCGAGAACTCTATCATTTCATGATCACTATACCCAAGACGGCCTCCAACCTTCACATCATCCATGAGTCCTTGTCTTTTCACAAACAACAGGTCCACCAGGGAGCCTTACATGGCTCCTTCACGAGCTGTGTCAGGAATTTGTCTTCCATATACTCCAGGAACTTCCTGGGCTGTTTCCTCCCTGCTGTACTGTATTTCCAGCAGACATCTGGGAAGTTGAAGTCCCCCACAAGAAAACATGGGAGTGATTGTGAGACTGATCGCCCTGATTCTTAACCATAAACACTCAATCCTGCCATCACCATCATTAGGCTCAATCAATACACCCCCTAACATACAGTTAGAAGTTTACTGAGTTCAAGACAACACTTAGCTTCTGAAATGGAAGAAGGGTAATGGGCTTGCAGCATTCCAAGGACTATGCTGGTTTTGCTATCTATAAGGTCTTCCAGACTAGGACAATGACGTAAAACAAGCAACCAAAGTGTATACATGAAATAAAGAATACTAGAGCTGTGAAATCTGAGATTGTCAGCAAGGTCTGCTGAAGAATATTATAATATAGATTGTATAGCTTTTAAGAAAGCATAGAATAGTTTACCAAGAGCTATCTTTTAGATGACTATAACATAATAAAGTATCCTCAATTTAAATTAACATTCTCAATTTACATTAATAGTGTGACACATCCAAAAGTTACAGTTATATTTAGGGAGTGAAAGCTCTGCCCCATTTCACATAAGAATAAGATTAAAGCTTTTCTCATTTAAGAAGCTATGAAAATACAAAGCAACCATCATAATCACATTACATCATAGAAGGTGTTAAAATTAGCTGAGTTGCAATTCAGTATGTGGATGATTTGGTCATTGTAGGATAATGAATAAAAGGGTGGTAGAAAACTGAAGGAAATTGAGAGAAAATAGGGCTTTAATTTAACAAATCTAAAGCCAAATAGAAGACCAAAAATCATTTTTAAAACTTAGGACCAGGTTATCCAGTATATGTATATATATCTCAGTTAAGATATCTGGAAGGATTCATGGTTACTACAGTATAAGACATGGAAGAAAATCAAGGTGTGTCAATATATAGGAATACATGATACTTTTTCATAGAGATAGCTTGCAGCTCTAAATAATGCTAAAAAAACCCTTACAGTTACACAAGGTCATTAAAAGTGTGCTATTTTACACAAATGTAATGCCCAGATACCTACTAAAAACAAACTCTGTAAGTAAGTACTAAGATTAATTATGAAGCCATTAAGGGTGAATGTAAGGGAAACTGAATCATGTGAGATGTACTTTAGGAAATGCAACGTAACTCTGATAACTGCAGTGACTCATACATACCCAATTTCTCTTGCAAGTTCCATCTCCTGCTGTCCAGGTTTGTGACCAGTCAAGGGGAAAATTGAAGGCTGGATATTCAAAAATGTTTAAATATTTTTAATACTAAATATAAAGAAAAAAATGCAAAATACATCTTCAACAGAAAAGGGGAATATGCTATATAGGAACCTAACAATTTCTGGTGACTACAACCAAGGAGTGAAGAAGGAAAGTAAAGCTCAACAGGGCAAGACCCTGAAAAAATTAGAGGTTATTATTTCTACATATTTAGGACTTCAGGATGTTAAGTACTCCTCATTAATAATAAAATAAGAACAATAACATCAGAAAAAAACTTGGGTTTTCTGAAACATCTCTCATCTTTATACTTCTGAGAAGGGCATTGCTGTCTGTGCCATGTTCAACACAGTAATGACGTGGATCCACTCAGTTACAGTCTATTTTTTTAACATCACTTCTTTTCCTAAGCTTCAGGTTTTTTCTGTTTACTTCAATATGAAACATGTTTATCAAAGTTTTCTGCTATATGCAACTTGCAGATGCTGATGCAGAAGTGACTAGCACATCATGATTTCTAGCCTTGCAAATAAGCTGCAGAAATTTTTTGGCATTCATTCATGTTAAAAAGTGCTTATAAGCTATTTCAAATATATGGAATCCCCAGATGTCAAAGATCAAAGACTCATTAAAATATATTAAATTACAGCTGTGGAATGAGCTATTAGAATGCTATTTGTGCATGCATAGTTCTGGAAAATAAAGAACACTTCTTTAATGTATCATCACTCTGATTCTCATTTAGCGAACTCAGCGTTTATAAAGCCAAAGAATTCCACATTATCAAATATCATTAAAGTTCTACCAGGTCTGCCTTAAGGGTAAAAATACACTTGGGGTCACCTACTGTGAATCTAATTTGGTTTTTTTTTTTTTGCATTGAAGCTTTTATTTAAATTTGCTAACATGAAATAAAAATCACTGAAAATATGAACAAATTCCTAGTTCTTCTGTAACAGAAAAAGTTCTTTTCAAGCTACACTTACACAGATGAAAGTGTCCTCCGATCTTCTGTTCCTTTTGTCCTACTTACCACAAACCATGCATTTTTTATTTACAATATCTTATTTTTGCAGAGCCAAAGTCTTACTGACCAGCAGTTCCAATTGGTGAAACATGATATTACTACAAAGGCTGTAACAGTACACCTGATATTCATTTTTAAATTAAATAAAATGCCTTTTTTTCAATCTAACCAAAGAACATTGTTTGGATTCCAAAATGCATATTTGGAAGGAAAGTATCTGCCAATCTCTTTAGTTCCATTGATCCTCAGAATGAAAATATACACTGAATTTTAAAGTCCAGTACAGTTTTTATAAAACTATGTCAAGGTTTAGGGCTAGGCCAGCCATTAGACAAATCACAGACACTCTCTATTAACCCCTTTCCCTTCACAAAGGGGAAGAGAAAGGGAATAAGGGAGAGAGACTTAGGGATCGAAAAACAAAACTAGCACAACTTTAATGAAAATAATAACAATAAAATGAAACACATGCAAATATATAGAAAAACAATATCAAACCTAGCCTCCCTGGTGGCAGTTAGGTCACCATCACCACTGACAGTGTGAGGTTAGCACTGGGAAGTCCCAGGCTGGACTCAGCAGCAGACAACAAACAGATTCAGAAGATGGATTTTGGAACTGGATTCAGGAATCAGGATCAAAGGCAGAACAGACAGGATACTGCTCGGATGCCAGCCTTTGAAAAAGAGAGCTTGACCCTCATGATCCCTCAGCTTTATACTGAACATGACATGAAAGGAATAGAATGGAATGGAATACCTTGTTGGTCAGTGTAGGGTTATCTGTACTGTCTACTTCCTCCTTGCAAGTGCCACCTATTTTATTACTCACTGAACAAAATTAGTGTAGTTCTGTCTCAAACCAGGACAAAAAGTTAAAAAATATCATAGAAAAGCTCAAATTTACTTCAGCAGTTCTGCCAAGATGCGGTTAGGTTTAGGATAGCTTGATAAAATGGAATAGGTAGGACCCAAGTGTTTTGATTACCTTTGGGTGTTCTTAGGAAACGCAATTCTTTTTCAAGCTGGATTCTTTCAGTCTCATGCATCATCATCTCGCATAAAGGTGTTGCAGGGCAAATTGGGCTCTTGGTTAAGCTTGAAAGTTTGTAATAGCCCTGGCTAAGATATTTAGACTTTAAAATAAATGGGCAACCTTGAGTAAGAGCTGAAGCAAGAGACAGGAATATTACTGTGACATACCTGAATAATCCTGTCTTGTGTGGAACAGTAGGTGGGTTTGTTCATTTCTAGTGTGAGATCAGCAAGTAAAAAGCAGCCACCTTCAGGCCAAGCCCTTAATGGAAAAGCTATGGTTTCCTTCCCATCAACTTGTGGTTCCTTCATATTAGAAGCCTTTCCTTTGCCCAGTCCTCTGAGATTCAGCCATAAGCGCTTCCTGTCCTCCCTCTCAATGTTCTAGACTCTGTTTCCACTTAGGTTCTGTCTTTCCATCTTGTCTTCTTCATAGACGTGTTCTCAAGTTATCTGTAGTCCTTGTCTTACCCCCCCAAAAAAAAAAATTCTTATGGATATCTTTCTACTTACTTTCAAGTAATTTAATCTTATTTACTGTATTTATTCATTTTAGTGAAATATCAGGGTAGTAAGTTGCTTTGTTCACAAAAGTTGAAATCTCAACGCTTATAGGAGGCAGAAAAAAATGGAGATGAAAGGTGAGTGTGACTGTATCAGTAAATGCCAGGGGCTACTGTAGTTAGCAATAACTCTATCCTCCTTGGTAATTTATTATCAGGATCTGTAGGCAAGTAGCAGCACAGTTCCCAGTGTTCCAGGAACACGACAGGCCAGCACTGGCTTCCAGCATAAACCAGCTTTCCAAATGGAGAAATCAACTGCATGTTAGTTGTCTCCATGCACCAGCATCTTGGTCAACATTAATTATTTTGTATCTGTTATCATAGCCTGTGCACAATTAATGCATTCTCATGTAACTATGTTTCCCTTCACAGAATATTCTACAATAATGGTACACTTTGATTTAGAAATTACTTTCGTCATAAGTGACATCAATCAGTATGTCACCTGCTTGACAAATAGTTTCAGTTGTCACAAAGTTACTATCTACTTTTTAAGCCCTATCACCTATGATAACCATTTTTTTTTCCCTGAGTGATTAAGGCTATGTCTTTATGATAGTGTAACATGCATCCTGATTAAAAAAAAAAAAAAAATGTTTTAAATGATGCTGTGTTCACACAAAATGCACTCTCGCTCATTCAAAACCTTAGATCAATATTTAAGGTCTTACTCTCTAGAAATACCAAGCCAACTTCTAAAAAGAAAAAAAGCACAGGAGCTGTAAAATTCCAGGGAGAATGCTTACCTGAATGCAGACAGAGCGAAGACACCTGGTATGTAAAAGATTACAAACAAATGACTCCCTGGGCTGGAGTCCACAACAGTTATAACAATTTGAAACTTGGCTCATTTCTGAAGCATGGTTCAATGCTCAAAGTGAATGCAAAAGCTAACACAAAATCCTTAGAGGTTTTCAATAAGAACTGTTCATTTTTCTTTCCTTCTGTAAGGGTGTTTATACCTCAAGTATTTTAACAAGCCTTCTGTGTAACAGTAAGTCACCAAAACACAATTGCATGTATTTATTTCTTTAGGACTTCAATCAAGCTGGTGTTTTCAGACCAACATGGGCAGAGTTTTACCAGAAGGAATCAGAAAATTCAGCATATTTTCTTGAGAAGATGAAAAGTTATCTGAGGGCACCGCATAGCTGGGTTTAAACCTTTGTTGTCTCCATCCATAGGAACAACATTTTTTTTCCTTCCTGTATGATTTATAGTGGCCTCTTCATGGTCGTCATGGATCATTAAAAAGTGCAATAGCATTTGTTGGATGTTCTGTTATAAAGAAGACTGATATCTCAAATAGTCCAACCATTTTTAGGATCCGTTCTTAGGATGCCAAAATAGAAAGACAGGCTTAGGCAGGTGGGTTTTTCTAAAAAGGTAATTAAAAAACCTCAGTCAATCCCAAGTGAGGCAGTAAGTTAAAATTTTATATTATCTTAACTGCAGTGATATACCTTAAGAACTAAGAATAATAGTAAAATAAAGAACTACTACTTTTAAAAATTTGAAAAAGCACTTATCTTCAGGTCCCATTCTGCATGTGCAGATTTCCAGCAATTATTTCTCTTCTTAAGCCCTTGATCACTTGGGCCTAATATTGTAAATCTTATCTAATTATATTTAATAGTAGTATGTAAACATTCTATCTGCCCTTTGCTCAATACAAAAGAAAAGAGATTACAATGACAGTGAGTTTTCACAAATACAGAAAAAAAAAGACATATTTGCATATTTACAAGTACAATACCTGTTTGTTTCTGAAAGTGTATTGGAACACCCAAATACATAAGCCCAGGTCTTGAAGAAATGTAATGTATGAAAGGAATAAAACTGAACGTTATTCCGGAAAAACAAAAGTTTCTGAAGGACAGATGTGCAAATGAACAACGTCTGATCATCTTTGTGTTTGTTGATACACTCCTCAAAAGGCAGTCACAAAAATTGGAGTCTATTAAAATATAAAACTGTGCATTATTAGTATACTTACTGATTAATGTTTAGAACGTATGTAGAAGATAGGATATACAGCGTGTTGATTATTTAGCATGATGTAAGAATTCATAATCTTCCTTAAAAATTGGTTCAGCCAATAACACTGGTTTTAAAAGCAGAAATGTTCACAGATTATAATTTATAACGATTATAAAAAGTGATTTGAAGAAAATGAGTTCTTTCATCAGAGCTCAGCCATTTTAGTATAAAGGATACAACTAGAGCTCATGAATCAATCTTGTGAAAATTTGTAGTCTATTGTATTCTGCACAGGTTCTAAAAAAAATTTTAAAAAGTCAGTAAGAATAGAGTGGAAATTAATCAGTTTATTTTATTATCTTTAGTATTCTTAAGAGAGCTCCTTACTCTTATATGAAGTCTGAAAACTCACAAATAGGGTTTTGTCCTATTTAATTTCTCATCAGACTGCAGGCAGATATTTAATAAATTTGGAAAAATATGGTAAAATCAAGATTGGCTAAAAACCTAGTAGAGACTCTGCATCAAAAGAAACTGTACTTTTTAAATGTTTAGTACTATCAATCATTACATAAAAAGCAAAAGTTTCAACCTAGAGTCTCTATAGTTTTGAATTAAAAGAGATATATATAATTCAAGTTTGAATA
Source organism: Merops nubicus (assembly GCF_000691845.1). Classification (NCBI taxonomy): domain Eukaryota; kingdom Metazoa; phylum Chordata; class Aves; order Coraciiformes; family Meropidae; genus Merops; species Merops nubicus. The sequence continues at coordinate 36,413 of NW_008599564.1, forward strand.
TAACACTGGCATATGACCCTTGCAAATATAAGGAAACATAGAATAAAAATTTGACAAAGAAGGTCTACAAACTGTCACACATTTCAAAGAACACCCTTAGGCTTTGGCTGTATGGATGGGGAGGATAACCTTGAGGAGTACACTGGGCGCTGTGGAAACTACTGCTGATGAGCTTACCAACATACTTGAAAACATAGATTCAAAGCCAGCTCATTTCATATAAGAAGCAGGACAAGTAATAAATACAGCTACAAGGAAATGTGACAGGGTAAAACACTGCTAATAAAAGTTTTTCATTTGGGGGTCTGTAAAAATAGGATAGTCAGTTCATCAAGTAAGCCCATTCTTTGCCTAAATGGTTCCCCACTCATGACTCTCTTCGATCTCAGTGAACTAATACAGTTAAACAGGGTTCTGGAACTTGACTTGTGAATCTTCCTAGGGTTTTAGTGCAGCAAAGAAACAGAGGGAGGTCAGGGAGGTTCTTCTATTACCTGCAAACCAATAGACTTCAGAGAGATCATCCTTGGCACAGCTATGGCAACCAGGTAAGTGTGACTGAGCAAAAAGAATGAGGCAAAGAAGATAAAACTAGAGAGAGCTGTGAAAAATGACAGGAGAAAGTAGGCTGAGGATCCCCTACAAGGATAACTGGAGTCAGCTACTTTGTCTGCTGGAAGTGGAAGAGATGAAATCGAGGATGTGGGACACGCAGGATTAGTACTCAGGAAGCCTGGAGCATGAAAGCAGTAAGACCTAAACTAGAAAAGAAAGACTAAAAAAATCTGTCTGTCAAGTATAGAAACAAATGAAAAGCCCATCCTCTCCAGATCACATTCCATTCCCAAGCTTAGAGAGCACCCTAAATTCCTGAACTTCACTATTTAGCTGTGGATATAGTACATTTCTCACTCCAGTGTACAGATTTGTGGAAAATCACAATCTAGTTCTGAGGACCATCCCAGGGTGATGGGAGTCCAGTAGTAATTTAGTATTTATTAGATTATATAGAACCAAGATACTAAGTGGTCAGCTTGCTGCAAAAATTGGAATACACCTCCTAAATTCTTTCTTCCCTCCCACACTCCTGGAACAGACTGTAAAATTTATGGTATGTCATTTACATGGTCACATATTGTCGTACCCCACTGAATGAGAATGAAATCAGCAGGTAGTTACTGCTTAACTTCATGCCTGAGTACTCAGCATATTGTTCCATGCAACCCCTGCCTGAAATCAGACCAACTTTTTTTTTTTTTTAAATTTATTTTTTCTGGAATTATCATCAACTGATGATAATTCTAACTAGAGTTAGGAATAAGCGTTTAAAATGTGATGCTACTTCCTTTGGGGCAAAAAGCTTATTAACTAGTGAGGATGTCTCCTCTTTTTGTAGCTAAGGTTAAAGAAGTGTTTCTCTCCAGAGTTCCAGGCAAAGCATCAAATTATTAGTTCATCGAAAGTTTTCTCTTTGGTAATCAAGTTTACAAGAAAAATCTAAACTATCAAAGAAAAACTATTATTAAATTATTTTGGGTTGCAGAGAACATGTAAAAAGTACATCAATGCTTCCCCTTCCTATCAAAGTATCACACCGAATGCAAGAACAGGACAATTGTTAGACACGATCAGATAACCTGTGACAAAGATTCCAAAGCAATCCCACTGTCATTGAACAAAATGAAATAAAACACAATATATATCATAACAGGAAAGTAGTTTGAGCCCCAAGCCATGGATTTTGTTTTTTTTAATAGCCAAAAGAATTGGGGTATTGTATGCCCAAATGCCCCAATTGTCTTACCCTCTTTTTTTTTTTTTTTTCTCTGAATGCACCTACTGGTTCAAGTATCAGATAAGTTTCATATAAAGCATCTCTGTTGAGATTATCAGCATTGCATAGGGACTATACATGATCCATAAATTTGCTTATTTAACATGATATCCCAGCTCTTTGAATCAAAGTCATATTTATGCCTTATTGAATAAAGTCTTAATTACTGTCAAACACCAAAATGTTATTAGCATGTAAATAAGATGTATCTCAAGTATAACTACAGGGATTTATTGAGATTATCTCATTCAAAATTTTTCATTTATATATATATTTTTAATCACAGATTGAAATGTAGAAATCAGTATCTTAACATATAAATTTTGTTATTAAGAGAAATATTCTAAACTATGTGAATTATATCAAGTCTGTGGCACAAGAGACTTTCAAGGAGACTCCACTGCTGTGCTGAAGAATTGTGCTAACAAAAGTGACCATCTTTTCTTCATCATAATCCAGTCTGACAAAACAAAGCCAGAGCAAGGCAAAACAAGCTACTACCAGTAAGACAATGCAGAAGACCACACTGGTAGGAACTATCAATACTGGTGAGCACTTCAAAGCGTTGGGATTGAATCTTTTACATTCACACACGTTCTGTACATCCATATTTACATAAGCAAGTAACAAAAAGGTATGAATTGGCTTTAAAAGAAAAATGCCTCTTCACAATTATCATTTAATTATTGTGCAGATGTTATGAGTAACTACTACAGAGTGCTCATGACTATATGTGGAGGCATTTGTGGTAACCAAATGCTTTTCAACATCAGTTATTACTTCTGTCTGCAAATACAACAAGTTAATATTACTGTAGAATGAAGACATCTAATCTAAGAAATCTAGGTTTGGAAGCATGTCTGATGTTTGATATTCAGTCCTTTTATCTGTTTAATTGTTAGAGTTTAAAGTAAAAAAGCAAAAAATAAACATTATTTCCTTCCCTCAGTCAAAAAATACTGATATGCTCACAGTATTTGAGGCACATCTAAATATTTCAAAACATTTGGCAAATAAGAAATGAGTCAATCTAAATTTTGCATTATAGGTAGTTGTTTAATCATGGCTAGGGGAAAAGTACGAAAATTAGTATGATCCTTCAACATCTGTCACTGTTTACAAGAAATATTGTTACTACTTGAGGACTGGAACTTATATAAATATCAAAAAAAAGCCAATTCTAAGAGATAGAGCCATTTAACTGCAATATCTGTTGTCTATATGTAATCACATCCGTAATTAATAAATATAAACTGATAAAAAATTAGCCATTCACATATTGTAAAGGAAGTTTAACGAAAGAAATGTAAATATTTATGCACCATAGACATTTTACATTCAAATATATGAATCTAGTGTCAGATATGGACACAACACATTTACAAAGGGGTTATAATGGCCATTTGCATAACAAAATTGTGAATATAGCTCTATAGAAGTCAAAAGCAAATATGTTACTGGGTCAGAGGGAGTTGTCCATCTGACAAATAGTACCATACTCTGCTCTAAGTAATTAATTTCTAAGCAACTATACACATAATTAAAACTCTAGAGTAGAGGAAGAAAAAATAATTTAGAAAATAAGGCAGGAATATCGGTACTCTGGCAGTGATATGAAAACGCAAGCAAGTATACTTCCCCTGATCATTAACCTTCCCATTTTCTTGGGGCTGTGTTTCATAAAAGCAGTACATACATGCTTCAAAAAGCAACATCATCAAATTCTGAAAACATATATTAGTTATGCCTGCACACTGATGTGTGTATGTAGAGGGTCACAGAAGCACACTAATCAAGCTGTTTTCTGTAGTACTACATGTTTGGAGTTTTCCATTTCAGTGCTGCAAATCAATTTCCTGCAGCAATGTAATGAAAGGCCTCCTATTTAAATGCAAGCAGCACACTAAGTTTCTTCCCATATTACAAGCACATCGATCCATTCGAAATTTGAGGAAGGCACTCCCTGGGTTTATATTAAGGCCATCAAAAAGTAAATATAATCAAAGCCTCAAAGGAAGTGTCTGCTCCTTCTCTTCTAAATTCTGATTATAAATACTATCTTTTTATATGAGCTTTCCATTTTGAGTCACTTCATTGTCATTGATGTTATTTTGTTTGACTGCTAAGAAAATGACCTAAGCTAAAGTTCAGCCACCTTTAACTCCAGACATCTCCCTTGGGATTGCCACTGACCAAGCCCCGACTCTTCAAATGTTATTCAGTAGAATTGCTAGACATCAGTTAAGGCAACAGTTGAGTATCCTGCCTGGCAGCTGCTTGTTTTCATAATGCCAGAACCAATATTCAGTTTTCCACTGGAGCTTCAACAGTTCTAAAAAGAAAATACAATAAATAGTTAAAATCTCTAGGCAACATTGCTCCTGCAGAGCCTTGCATTCTTATAGCAGAGCTAATGAGCATTCATTTCTGAATGCTCTCTCCAGAATGCCTTCAACAGGGAGGGGACTCAGAGTGGCAGGTCAAGGGAGTGGGTAAAGAAATGCCCACAGGAGCTTCCTGGCCGAGGAAAAAGTCAAAGCACAAGCATATGTACCCTTACAGCATAACAGTGAACAAAAGGGTAAACAACAGTTTTTAAAAGAATAATCACACACTGGAAAAGAAGATGTTTAATCTTAGGACTGGCTAAACATACTTATCTCCACTTTAAAAGTAACCAGAGAAGTACAAAATGAAAAGGAGTCCCGACTTTCAGACATTTGGGAACTACAATGGCACAGAAAAATGGAAGGTATCCCTGAAATCAGGAGCAGAATAGACTACCAACTGTATTTCCATATGGAATCACAGGGATTTGTCAAACAGAATGCAGTCTCAATCACATCTCATCTGAGATACACACAGTGCATGATCGGCATATTGCCTCTATATCTTAATTATTCATTATTAAGTACAGATGTGTGACATATCATTAATCAGATTCAGGCACCATCTCAGCACACAGGAAGATAACTCAATATGGTACATTTCCATATACCAAATCACCAAAGAACCATTTTCTTGGAAAAGACTAACGACTGATGGAGAGAACTGCTAGCAAAAAGAGATGGTATGAGCAGTTCATGCAGTGATCATTCATTCATCTGGAAATGGTGTAGGAAAAATAGAAGAATTAAGAAAAAAAACCAACAACATAAAAATAACATTAATGTGACTAAAATAATTAATTTTTATTTATATTGGAAAATGTCATTTTTAACTTTCACCAAAAGTAGTATCTTACTGCCTTTACTACCATCTCCATTTCATATTCATCATGGTAGTGATGTTACAATGACTTGTACAGAAATAAATACACCACCAAAACTCTCATGTTTGTGTTCTAGAAAGTGTCTCTCTTTGAATTACATTTCTCTGTATCAATTAAAAAAATGAATATGGACACTGTTATATAAGAATTAAAAAAAATCATTTTGTTGTTACATTATTTCTAATGGTATAGGGTTTTTGTCAGCAGCCAGGATCTCAAGACATGTCACAAGTCCTCCAGTTGAAGCAGTTCTTAATGCTCTTTTTCTTCACAGATTTTAGAGTTCATAGTAGTGCTATTCTCATGTAGCTGCTTTTTGTTTTGAAAGAAAAGGTGCTTATCTGAAAAAAAAAAAAAAATAGTAGCCTGTGGGTTTTTTTCTTGTGCAGGGTACTTGGCCCTCACTTTTTCATCAGCTTTACTTTCTGCTATAACCTCTAATAAATTCTCCTGGACCAAACAAGAGCTCAGTCGCTCTGTTAGGTACGCCTAGATTTCCAATAAACTCATGGTTTTTTACCTCTGTACTGAATTCCATTCATTATGATATGAATACAGTGGCAAAAGTAGAAGCTGAAAGTAGAAGATGAAAAACTGACAGTTCGAAGTAAGTCTGCAAAAACTGCTTTTCTGTTTTAATTTTGTCTTCCCTAGCAGACAGAAGTCCTCAGTCCTTATCAACACAACAAACAGCAGAACTCCATGAAAAGGTTTTCTTATATTTATCTGGGAAATATTTTAGCTCTGTGAATTATATTTCTAGTTCCTCAATTTACACCCTATATCTCTTACAGTAAAACACAGTACATTGAAAACAATAATACCAGAGTTAGCTTTCAAGTCTATTTTTGGATTTAATCCATTTGGTTCCACTGTTCTTTAGTTATAGCTATATCCTACATACTGTTTTTTTAAATGATATTGCAAGACATAGCATACAAGTGTAATTACTTGAATAAACTGTGAAGAAGTACAGAATCATAAATTCCCATAATTTCTTATAAAGATAATGTCTGATTTAATGCAAATGCTCTCTGTATCCTTCCAGGCATCAGTGTGACGTTTGAATTTTGTCCTTTGTCAATAATTTCTACCCACATTTTATGTAATTTTTTTTAAGCATATTGTATAACTATGTGTTCTTCCATAATCATATAATAAGCTATATGTTAGGTTAATTTGAGTATAAAAATTACCTTTGTCATTTAAATGATTGTATAATTAAAAAAAAACCCAACCAACTGTCTGGGAATTATCCCATGAATCTGTCACTCAAAGGAAATATTTTTTCTTCTGATTTTATACAATGAAGAATGTGAAACCCATAGGTATCATTTGTTTTGCAGTGTGTACTCTTTAGTCTGACATGTTAAGCCACTACCATAAGATGTATAAACAAAAAAAAAAAAAAAAGCGGTTATTGGAATATGAAAATAAAATTTGAAAATAGCCCAAAATGTAGACAAGTTTTTGCACTTACAGTACAGAAGTCATGTAAACTACACAAGCACACAGCAGCTAAAGAGCTATAAAAGAGAAGTCACTAAAGAATTTACTTTAAACTTTGGCCCATTTGTTTTCTCAGCCACACGTATCCAGTTTTCCACATAAGATGTTGTCAGTTAATTAAATCATTGTCTGGTGCACTGCTACTATATTGCTATTATCTCTTGCTCTTTGAGGATAACAACTTCTGTAAAGGTGTAGGTATCAGTTCCTATTTTGTCTGAAACTACTTGTACTCAGCAGGCAGTCTGAAAAGACCGATTTTTTTTTTGTCTTTTGTAGTTTTGAAAACTGATGCTGCCTGGGGGGGGGGGGAAGCTATGGGAGTGCTGCTGTTGCTACCTTTGGACCTTGATAGGGTCACTCATTCTTAAGGCCTTGCTCTTGCTGTAGAATTCTGCTCCACCTGAATTGCTGTAAGTTTGGTCTTAACGCACATTTTAAAATTCAGAACTTAGCTGAAGTCACATCACTGAAGCTTTGTGTCACTTTGTCTGTTCAAAATGTTCTGAAATCTTCTTCAGCAATACTGGATAACTCTCACTTTAGCCTTTCAGATTCCAAGAACCTATTTCCTCAACGGCTCCTACAATTATTTTAATATCAGCTAAAATGAAATACTACAAATGGTAACATTTTGTCCTTGAATGAGCCTGTGATGAATATCACTTATCACAGGTGGATGCTCCCAAAGTGAAAATTGCATAGCTTAAATCAAACCTGAAGGGGATGCTAAAGGGCAGTACCAAATCTAGCCTTGAGACTCCAGTTCAGAGTTTTAATTAAAGGAGAATGTATGTTTAGTGGTTTAGGGTTTTTTTTTGGTTTCTCTCTTGTTCTTTCTGTCTCTAGTATAGGCACAGTGACTGTGTGGAGACACTGACTATAGCCATTAAAAAGAGATACTACTGTTACCTTGTCGTTTGTCTGACAGTGCTGTAGCAGCCATTGTGGTCACCATGAATTTATTTTGCCACCAGAAAAACTACTTTTTTTCCTTTCACCTGAGAAATAATTATATTCTATTTCTATTCTCCTTCCTTTTCTTTCTTTTCCTTACCTTTTTTATTTATTTTCAGTCAATTTGTTCTGCTTTGTATTTGAGGAAGATGAAAGACTCTCTCCCCAGAAACAGCACTTCCCTTTCAAAAATGTGATCATCACCTCCACCAATGGTGTCTTCTCCTTTACTCACTCTCTCCTCATACAGTTAACTGTGCTCCAAACAGACATATTTAACTCTCAACTATCTCCCAAGTCTTACCAAAAAACGACACAATGTTCACTGCAAAAGTTTCCGTGTTCCTATATCACAACACTCTCAGAAGAATACAGCATGAAGCCATCAATGATCTTTTGCTGTTTGAAACACAAAAGAAAACCTTACAGTTATACAAAAGTAGTTATCTTGCCCCAGTTGTTTTGTTGGTTTTATGTTTTACATTATTTTGTATTTTCAGAAGGTGAAAATCTTTAGTCAAAGCTAAATTTTGGTGTCCAAAGATTTACTACTGGCACACTGATTTTGAATTGACTTTTCAGAAATTATTATATTTTTCAAACTATCTAAGCAAATCAGCTCCACATGAATACTGTTTTGCCTGCAGAATACTTTGAACAACTCAAGTGATGGGACCAGATCCAGCTAAAAATGAAAGCCTGTGGAAGAAAAAAATTTTCATGGTAGTTGTCACTGAACTATGTCAACTATCTCAAAAAGTGAAGGACTTGGAAAGCAGTCTATTGATTTAGTCTTTAAACTGTTTGACATTTCTGTGCAAGGACTATGTCTTTCATGCAACAGCTCATTAAATACAGAAGAGAACAAGAACTTTACGCTCTGCACAGATCAACAGAAGTCAGTCCTCTTCTTGCACATATCGAATTGTTAAACTCAAAGCATCAGTGATCTGACCACTACTTTAAACAGATATTTCAGAAACAGAAGTACAGCCTTCAGCATTTCTTAAGCAGAAAAATGACTTCAGTGTTTTGAAGAAAGGAAAACCTTCAGAAAAGGATAGAGCAAGGATTCCCCCTAATGGAGAAAATGTAGACTTCACATAGACTCCTGGTTTGGCTGTAAATGCAAGTTAGTATGATGACAGCAAAAACTGGTGATATTCTTAATGAGTAGTTTTATTAGTATTCCTAAGGGCTGCTGGAAATAGGAATTATGAAACTCGGAGGAAAGTGACTGCAGGAAAAATATGAAGCAGAAAAAAAATAGAAAGCTATACCTGTCACAAAGTGAAACAAAAATAAAAAAAATATAGTGTTTAAATTAAGAATTGACAGTGTCAAAGCATTAGATCTGCTCTCTTGGCCTCATATTGCTTATTATTACAGTGAGTGGAGAACTTGGCAAAGAATCACTGGACATGACTTTGAATTTCATAACCCTGCACTGAGCAGGGTCATACCCACCACAGGTTCCACTGTGCAGGCCAGTTTGCTACCATCATTCTATTATAACACAGTTCTAATTGGCAAACTAGAATCCGTATAAGATCTTTAGAGTTTAAATTATATATATTACCAAATATGAAAACTCATTTTTGTGCTTCAATTTCATATTCTGTTTATATGTGGCTGCTTTTTTAAACTCTGTTATAATAACATTATTGAAAACTTGTGGCCAAACCACTGATTGCTTTGAAATAAAGAACATTTTACATTTCTTATTGAAAAGTCATTTGCTAAGGTATTTATATAAAATATCTTGTATATTTTATATGAAAGTTTCTAACTTCTTTTAAACAATTATATCTGCATAATAATTCCCATTAGTAGTATGAGGTTATCCTCTGTCACTGGGTAAGGTCAGCTCAGAGGAGAATGTTAAATCTGACAGAACTGCTTCTGTCAGGGTTTTAAAAGTAGGACCAGAGTAAAAGTTTTTCAGGCTTACTTCCCTAAAAGAAACTGCAAATTTTAGATACTGTTCGGCTTGGTCTTCCACCTAACACAATCACAGTCCATTCAAGAGGGACAGAGATCTACTCAAGAGAGTCCAGCAAAGGGCTACGAGGATGACTGGGGGACTGGAATGCCTGCTGTATGAGGAGAGGCTGAGAGACCTGGGGCTTTTTAGTCTGGAGAAGAGAAGACTTAGCGGGGATCTAATTAATGTGTATAATTATATGCGGGCTGGGTGTCAGGAAAGAAGGGGCAACCTCTTCTCACTTATGCCCTGCAATAGGACACGGAGCAATGGTCACAAGCTTGAGCACAAGAAGTTCCACCTCAACATGAGGAAGAACTTCTTTGCTGTAAGGGTTCCAGAGCACTGGAACAGGCCCCCCTAGGGAGGTTGTGGAATCTCCTTCCTTGGAGACTTTGAAGTCCCGTCTGGATGTGTTTCTGTGTGACCTGCCCTAGCCTAGACGGTCCTGCTCTGGCAGGGGGGGTTGGACTCGATGATCTCTGGGGGTCCCTTCCAACCCCTAACATTCTGTGATTCTGTGATTGTTATGAAGAAAAGGTGACCTTATTGTGGTCTTCCAGTATCTTAGGGGGGCCTACAAGAAAGCTGGGGAGGGACTTTTTAGGATTTCGAGTAATGACAGGACTAGGGGGAATGGGGCAAAGCTGGAAGTGGGCAGATTCAGGCTGGACATGAGGAAGAAGTTCTTCACCATGAAAGTGGTGAGACCCTGGAATGGGTTGCCCAGGGAGGTGGTTGAGGCCCCATCCCTGGGGGTCTTTAAGGCCAGGTTGGATGAGGTTCTAGACAGCCTGATCTAGTTGGAGGTGTCCCCGCTCATGGCAGAGGGGTTGGAACTGTGGGCCCTTCCAACCCTGACAGATTCTGATCTGTTTTAGCAGAGGACTTCAGCGCCCTAATGGCTCAATGGTTTGACTTGATGATCTTGAAGGTCCCTTCCAACCTAAAGGATTCTATGATTCTAAAAATAGAGTCCCAGAGACAAAAAACCTCATTACTTCAATCAGTAAGGCATCATTTAGATTTTGTAGTAATGGAATATACTAACGGTAGCTACATTTTTCTATATAATTTCTGTCTGCATTGGAAAAAAAATGCTTTAATTAAAAACAGCTACATGAAGGGATTTTTTTTCCCCCATGAATGAGAAACTTGACTCCTTTGAGTAAAAGAAGGGCAATAGGAAATCAGCTGATGTAATGGCCAAATGTGACCTTGTTAGATTCACATGTTGTTAAAAAGAGTGCAAAAACAATAAAATAAACTAAGCTTTGCTGGCCTAAAATTAAAATCTATAACTTTAATACACAGTTGCATGACAAATAACAAGCTTATTCCTTAAAATCTGACGACTCAACTTATGGATGTGCCATTTTCTCCTAGGCATTTGTTTTTTAATTATTTTAAAATATAAAATAAATGTAAGCAAAATTTTCTAATGTTCTTGTATTTTGCAGGAACATGCTAGTAAAGGTGTGTCCTTTCCCAGAATGCTAAAGACATTTCAAGGGAGTACATAGAGACTAGGGAAAATCTTGAGTCTGCATAGCTAGAGAAGGACCTGTTCGGAGATGCTAAGAGTCATAGGAGACACAAATTTATTTGCCTTATTCAGAAAACACTTGCTCTTGATGCCAAGCCTGGCAGGCAACAGGAACTATTGAATCTCCCTATCGTTCCCTTTTAAACTGCTTATGGAGAAAATTATACTTTGCTTTTGCATCTTCTCAGGTTTGTTACACGGATGATTATAAGCTGCAGAGCCCAACAGATGCAGCTGCAGTGATGGTCACTCAGATAAATTACAGGTAGTAGGATAGTCTTGACGGACACCAGAGATTTATGTTTCACATGCAAAACTCAAACAATGCCTGCAGGCAGGTATGTGGAAGTGTACAAATACAGCTCCTAGGAAAAGATAATTTAGTGTGAGACAGGCTGATTTAAAAATCTTTAAATCAAACATCTGCAATCTGAAGAATCTTTACATCTGAATTTTCATTCATGGTATGAGCCCAGTTATAAGACTATTTTCTTTACAGATTTTTTATGGCAGGAACTTCATCCTCTGCTGTTTCCTCTCTCTATAGGAAGTAAGAATCTGAGAAACTATGTGTCAAGTGCAAAAACTATAAAATTCACTCAAAATAAATTTCTGTAGTTTAGGAAATTTCTCACTAGCAGGGCAGGTGGAGAAAGATTAAAAAAAAAACCAAAAACTATCTTTCTCAGATTGTGGTTCTTGCACTGGTTCATGATTATAAAGATTTTTCTGAGAGAAGACTGACTAACTCATCAAAAGCATAAAGAAGGAACCACACTAAATGTCTATGACAAGGTGTCCTGGTTCTGTGTAAAAAGGGGTTCAGAGCAGGACCCACACGGAACAGAACTATGTACTCGCCTCTCCTCACTGAGAGAGAGAGAGACACTTTGGAAACCCCCCGAGAGAGAGAGAGACACTTTGGGAAAAAAATGAAGTATATTGTTCAACAAGGAACAGAAAACGAAAAAGGGAGGTAAGGAAAGTAATATATATAAAGATCAGGGGAAAAATACAAAAAGTAAAATATACAAAACCCTCAGAAATGGTTCCAGGGTCCCACGGAGTGAAAGGACAACTTTCCTCTCCGAGCTCCAAGGCAGGAATGAAATACGAAACCACTCCCTGCCTCTTATCAGAGTGTGTGTGGGAAGGGGAGGGAATACAATGGTTTCACCCCCACCCGGGGTCCTCCCAGTTGCTGGAAGGTCACGACCCCATTCCAAGCCTCAAACCACAACACAAGGGAAAACAGCATTAAAGACATACAGGAAAAAAATCATTGGAAAATTAGAGTAATTATTATGCTATGTTGTTTTGTTCTGACATCAAAAAATATGTTTAACAAACATAACGATTCAACAAAGTAGAGAAGATCATAACATTCACATTTGTATTCTCATTTAGTCTAGTTATATTTCAGATAAAAAAAGGTTGAAAGATTAGAATATTGGAAAGTCAGCTTTCTCTGTAAATATGAATTCATCATCCAGTATTATGCTCTGGGTTATTATTCAATTGCACGATTCAAAGCTAAAGCTGACATCAGTTTTCATTAGTACATCATACATAACTTTGTTCTGTAAAATTAATTTACTTGAAACTAACACATTTAATTTAAAGCAAGACAAGAGACACAAGACCTCTCTGTTGGCCTTTGGAGTCCATACTTACAGCACGATGTTGCATAGGCATCCCACCTGATGTGGCAAGGTGGCCAGGAAAACGGTGTTTGATGAGGCTCAAACTGAGTTCTCCAGTGTTGGTCCTTTTCTGCTGGTGTCACCTCCTTGGCTTTGAGTTCCCCTGAGATCCTTTCTTCTTTGAGTTCCTTAAGATCATTTCAAATCACCGTGATCTCTGGCCTTTTGTAGTTTCTCACTCTGCCCAGGCTGATGATTTGGTATTCCTGGTAAGTCAGATCCAAAACTGACCCAGAGATAGCTGCTTGCTTTGTGCTTGCTCTGCAGCCGTCTTAATTGCAATGTTGTCACATTTACCTTATAGCCTGCTAAATGTTAAATGAGCAGTTTGTTAAATATGCTTATGCTAAATCCATATAATCACAAGGCAGTAATCAAACTCCTGATTTAGCAGTTCAGCTAGTCTCTGTCTTGCCACTAGAAATGCTAAAAACCTCTGTGTGAGGTTGGCAATGCAGGCAATTTATTTCAGCCTAAGTTCCTTTCCCTTATCATTGATCCCCTGCTGCCTTCAGATTTTCCCACACAAATGTAGAACTTTGCATATACTGAGAACCTGAACTGCTATCCAAGCATGGACTCAGTTTGAAGTGCCTTCTTACCTTTTTTTTCCCCCCTAAATCATATTTCATAAAAATACAAACGTAGAAACCAAGACAACCTCCTGAAAACAACTTTATATTAAAGTGGAGTGTTTATTGGGTAAAATGTTTATAACTAACATCCATTATTATATACAAGATCATATGCTACATGTACCTGCAGTCATTTTAATTCTTCTGAATATGAACACATAAGAGATTGGCAGCTGGCAGAAAGAATGGGAGCACTCGTAGCAAGGTCTGCAGGAGGAACGCAACAATAAAAATGAGCAGAGCAGGAGAAGCAATGAGATGAGAAGGGATTTCAAGTTCTGGGAGAAGAAGAGGGTGGGTATGCATAGATAAGGTTTCCAAGAGGTTACTTAGGGGTGTGTCTGAGAAATGTTGAAGAAAACATGCCAGTTCAGGGCTTAGCCTTAAATTAACCAGAAAGTAATTTCCTACAGTGTATTTGAAGGAAAATCAGAAAGAGTCTTAAATTTAGAATAGTATAGAACTGTTTTGTCTGGAACATTTTTTAAAATAATGAAAGACGACACAAGTAAGTCAGAAGACAAGAAATGTTTTCAATTTTGTTGTTCATAACATTTAAAAATATTGTTTCCATATTTAAAATTATTTTATAAGTTTTCTAGAATCACACTGGAATCTTAGCTTTCCAATAAGTCTGCATATATAGATTAAAATATAAATAATAAAATATATAAAATGATTCCTTTGCTTGCAGGAAAATTGAATGCAAGGGTGCAAACTGTGCACATTTAAAATAGTCAAAATATGCTTGCTTGCTTACTATAATTAGTAACAACAGAATTGTTACACACTGCAATTTCCTAAGATGTTTTAGTATGTTAGATAGTACTGGCAGCTGCCAGGTCTAAGGACAGTTTCTTCTGTCAAAAAAAAGCAGAAAACATACCACAATGGTATGTTTTATTAGTAGTAATGAAATCTTATTCACTGTTTGCCACTTGGGAAATGTCTGTCTAAAAATCCTGACAAGGAACGTGTTGAGCATATCTGGCAGTGTTTAGACAGCAAGGAGCTTCAGGGTGCCCCGGGTGGGAGGCCGTGACCTACACGGAACTGCTCTCCTCTTCCAGAGACAGGTCTGGAACAGATGGAAACAACCCATCCTGTGACAAAACTTCCACTGTTTGGGGAGCACATCGTGCCTCTGCTTAAAGTGTATTTAAGAAAGTGGCAGCCACCAGGGGCAGGAGATGTGAGAGGGGAACAAGAGGACACAGAAAGATATATGAAGAGGTATATTTAGAGAAATGTGGGGAGAAACCAGAAGAGGAGGAACAAAGGAGACACATGGAAGGAGACATTGTGGTAACACACCTGGAGACGTTGTGGGAAGGAGCTGCTCCATGCCAGAGGAAGGATGTCTCTGAGGAGCAACACATATCAGAGCAGAAACATCCCCTCAGGAACTGCTGCCCACAGGTAGCTCGTGTCAGAGCAGATGAAAATATTTAAGAAGCAGGGAGCAGTGGAGGAAAAGAAGAAGCAAGGAGCAGCAAAAAGAAATATTACACACTGATCTTAGCCTCCTGCACTGCCCATCACAACACCCTGGTGTCCCAGTCTGTCTGGTGAGATGTGCTGCAAAAACATGGAGAGCTGAGAAACTATGAAAGTGAAGGAGAGGTGTTTCACTGAAGCTGAGTATGAGAAAGGAGGAGGATAGACATTTCCTAAGGTGTTTGTTCAATTGTTTACATCTGCTTTTTTTTTTTTTACTTCACTACTCAACCCAGTAATTAGAAGTTTATGTTCATTAGCAATAACTAAGTGAAATTCTCAAGTCAAGATGGGTTTTGCCTGCAACAAGGAGTCAAGGATTTTTTGAGGAGAACACTTGATCTGCTCAGGAAAAGCACAACATCAGAAATATTGAGAAATACTGATCACTTAGCTGGCTCTCCCTTTCTGGAGTAAACCTTCCTGGCAGAATAGCTGCATCAGCTGATTTTCTTGAACAACTCCATCTGTGTTTTCCCATCTGTACAAGCCTGCCTGATGGTTCCCCTCCTGCTTACATTCACCTCACAATCCATTGTGGCACTTGAACCTAATAAAGAGCTTTGGAAGATTTAAATTGCCAATATTATCAGTTGCTTAAAGCTCCACCATTGACTTTACTTATGCTCTGGAGTACATTATTAATATACCAACACCACCAAAGAGACCACTAGGTTTTACTTAGCTAAAGAACAATTATTAATCTACTTTTATCTACTTTCTACAACTTTATTAAAATTGCCTACAATTTTTTAATGCATTCCAAGAACTCTTTTTTGTAACTCTAAAAAGGCAAAGTACTGAAGCAGCAAAAATATCAGAGCCAAATATACATTTTAATATCATCTTGGTAAAAAGGCAGAATTGATTTATAATGTTTGTCATTTCACAAGCAAGGTTGCAATTTAAATTGCAACAATGGCATATCCATCATCTCCCTCTACCAGCTTCCAGTTCTCAGAGCAACTGTCATACCTTCCAATGCAGTAAAAATACCTAAGACATGGAAATGTCAGAATTTAAATGTAAAACTAGTGAAGGAGTTTTGGGTGTCTCACTCAAGGACTAGATTTAAAGTTCCTTTCTGCAGCTCAAAGTTTTCCGTACCTTCTTGCAGCAGCCTATTTTCTGGTTGTACTTTCTAAGTCATTGCACCCTTTTTACTCCCTAGTTTAATGCTTCTTTGTCTTCATAGTAAAATGTTCTTTTCACCATGAAACTGAAGCCTGTTCCTTGATGAGTCTCAACTGAACTCAGCTGGAGCTAAGCATAAGTCAGTCTAGCATAGACGAACACTAAACAAAAAACAAACTAAGCTTATTGGCAGGCTTGTTTCTAAACGTTTGATAGGAGATGCCATTACATCATTTGCCTAAACATCTTTTCACTCTTTGCATTCCTCAGATTTTAAACATACAAATTATTGGGGGGCAGGAAAAAAAAAAAAAAAAAAAGGACAAGCACCACAACAACAGAACACCACCGAAACCAACAACCTTAAGGATGAGAAAGATCTGGCTAGACTGACAAATTAGTGACATAGTCGTTTTACGTTTTGGGCCACCTTTGTAAACAAGCAGTTTTTTAATCTTGCAATCTGGATTTCGATCAGTAGAGGGAGTCTTCTATTCAGTGGAGCCACTTTCAGTTCCATTCATTTGCTGAAGCTTGATGTTTGGGGCATAATGGATTTAAAAGTCAAGGCCAGCAAAACAAAAAAGGGTATCAAGCAGAATGTTTTCTCTTTCTTTTTATTCAGGAGGGATGGAAAACTAAGATCTTTTGCCATCTAATTGTCACTAATGTTTTCTTCCAAAAAGAAGAAAAATGTTAATCCACCCTTATCTTTCTTCATCTCAGCATTGGTTTGCAAAGGCCTTGACTGTTTTCAGCAAGAGGTAGTAAAGATTTGGCTGCAGAAGACAGGAATTTTTTTTAATTTTTTTTTTTTTTTTTTAGGACATAAAACAGCAAGTCTAGCAAATAATGGCCATTTGCCCCCCAACTCTTTGCACTGTTGCCTCTGTCTATGTACTGATGCCATTAGTATTGAGAGAGCCATTGTTCATTGTAAGAAAATATAAAAGAACATCATTATAAGTTCAGATTTCTCCAGTGGCTTTCTGGACGGGTTTTGATCAATTCAGAAGGACTGCCTGAAAAGAGAAACATTTTCCAAGAGAATGTATTACACAGAAAGAGAATGCTCTGACACTAAAAGAAACTGGGATAAAAAGGTACCTACCAGTAGGCTAGACAAAGGGCACAGGTCGAGGCCTTTTCTTTGAAAGCACTGATTAACGTGAGGTCTTATTACCTGCTATAATCATCGTTTTGTTCCGAGTGAAAGGTTTCCTACATTCCTAATTTGTCTTAGGGATGGTAGAAGAGAAAAAAAACTGTCTACCTTGATCCAAGGGTGAGACAGTTTCATTTTGTGTTCAGTTCAAAGTGATGGATACAAAGGACACAGGTTGTGGTAAAAATGCTAACTGAGTGATTCCCTGGAAAAGCAGCCTCTACAGCTTACATCACTCAACTATTTATCTTGATGAGAAGGGGCATTTAGACTTTCTTAAATAAAATGTTACTGTGTTGAAGTTAGCAAGAGCTGTTAAACTTCAACGGAGTAAAATCTCTATTTAGAGGCACATGCATATTCTCACATTAAGGAAATACTAGATGTTTGCACAAATTAAATCTCTGTACTTGATTTTTTACCATGAAATACTTGCTGGCAATTCCTGCTTTCTTAACTAGTAATCTAGGTTTATAGGGGTCCTGATGCTGTTTACACTGAAGCTCATGAGAAATGTCTGGGTTGCTTTAAACAGGATTTACACAGCCATGGGGGGGGGGGAAGGGAGAAGGGAATTTCAGCACATTTCTTTAATGATGGAAGAGCAAAAGGGAGGCCAGGACAGACAGGCTTCTAGGATTCAAGTGCTGAAACTGATATGTAATACGTACAGGTTAAGAGTCACAGGCTGTAGAAAGCAAGTTACAGAAAAAGGTTCTACTAATTTTGGACAAAGCAAAATCAATATTCATATTTTCCCCATGCCAACAGCAAAAAGGAACAGACTAACTACTTCCAATACAAGGAGTCACTGACAGTAGGGATGTGTCCTGAATAGGGAGGGAAACTTTGGAGGTAACACTACCACCAACTTATTGACTTTCCCCATAATCAGCAGACATTTTTCTCCATACCTTAATTTGATTCAATAAAGGTGTGATGTCCCATGCCTTATGACTCTGCTCAAAAATGAGAGCCCTGCTTTTTCTGTTCTGTCAGAATATTGTCAACAAACTAAATGCTGGAACTCAAAGATGGCATGGAGTAGTTTTTCTTCCATGCTGTAGTGAAGCATGGAAATTATATTTCTCACCAAGCATGTACCTTGTCTGCCACCTGGTGTAAGCATACAAAAAAAACCCCACAAATTTTCTAAAAAGGCATTTTAGTTTAACACTATAGGGAGAGCTGAGCAGGAATACAGTCTTGAATACAGTTCACACGTTGTGAGACCATTCATCCCTGAAACTGGTCTTGCCAGGGCTGATGCGGAAATGTGAAAGTCCCTTAAAAAAATCCATAACATGACAGTGAAAGAAACTTCCACCCTTATTTCTCCCAGCAAAAGCCATAAATATTATTATTAATTAGAAAGTCATATAGCATTTTAACTGTGAACTAGCAATCTAGGCAGAATTCAAGAGAATTAGGAGGCTTGAAACAAATACAGAGTCTATTCTGTTTTGTCATTTACAGTCAGCCTCATCTGTTTTCCTTGATTGTGTACTTCTGATGGCGAGAATTACTGATTACACAAAAAAACCAAGCTCTTTAATTTATAGTAACGGTAAATAATAAAAATACCAGAGACCAAACTCTCAACAATCACCCCCAGTACCAACTACAATGAAAACTGTATGCTAAAGACAATCCCAGCTCTTCAGCTTACATCTATGAACTGGACACAAATAAAAAATGAGACTGAGGAGATAAAACAAAGATGTCTACTCTGTACTGAAGAAGGCAGAAGTCCCCAAAGAGTTACAAAACGTTGACAGTAGGAGATGTAGATTTTGGGTAGTCTTTTTCTCCATTTCATATTTTTTATCTCATATTAGAGTATTGAAATTCAATTATTCTTTTTAAAAACGACTTCAGGTTTAGAGCAGGGCTGTAGCACTTTAGAAAAAGATTGTGCAAATTGACATTACTGACACATAGGAAACACGATTTATTTGATGCATCTTGTAAATTATATTTTCTGTTGATTTTAAATTTGTGCATGAACTTTTTACTTGATCAAATAAAGTATTTTCTAGTAAGAACAGATGCTACTTTTAGGTAAATTAATTTATTGATCTGTATTAATTTACATTGTAGTATATCATAGGAAAAGAGATGTAAATCCCACAATTTACTAAGACCGCTGTATCCTTGACTAGCCCTGCTGTAAGACATTTCCTCAAGATGTGTAGACAGCTCCTTACTTTTAAGGGGAAGACACTCTTCAACAAAGCAAGACTGAGTCACAAGAATGTGACTACAGCTATCTGCAAACCTAAATGCCATTTTCTATCCTTTCATTTTCACTGCAGCTTTGAAGTAAATACGAAAGGAGCCAGAACTGAGCAAATTACCTGAGGACTGAAACATTTTTGACATGTCTCAAATGTAGTTCAAGTCTTTTATACTTCTTCGTTGTTCTAGTTTTGTTTCATCTCAGAATGTGAGTGATGATGGAAAGATTGGACATCTGGCCTCAATTCCCTGTGTTGGATACAGATAGAAACACTGTGAGATGCCTTCTTTCAGAAGTCTCAGAGCCTGTGCAGCAGAAACGTTTAACTATTTCTTGCTGAAGGAATTGTGCAACAGGAAGGATCCATTTCACATCCACTACTTCAGCAGGTCCTGTATGATAAAAGATTTCCTCTCTAAGTGGAAAGGCTGTAATTTCAAACCCATTTACAACTAATGTGCTGAATTTGTTGTGCCAGCATGAAAAATTCTCAAATCTCCTTGCTGCCATAAGGCCCAGTAAGAAGCAGCTGAGCAATCCCTACTTTGATCCATCCACACAAGAAGAAAGCATGAGTTTTAAATATAACCAAGTCTAGGACAATTAAATCAGCATGAAATCTGACATAGAAGTCAGAGCAATTACTTCTGAGTATCATCTTCAAGAAGACTATTTTTAACTAGTTCTATCCCTCTCTACCCAGAATGACAGTTGCCCCTATTGAACTACTTTACTAGTCTGTGTTTTTCTTCAATTACCATCCACCTCATGAGGTAAGAGTAAAAGCGCCATCATAAATGTGAAGGTATGGAACCAAGACTGAACATTGATATTTTCTGTCCCACTACCTTTAAAATAGATAAAGAAAGGTAACTGGTGTAAGAAGCCAGTTTATATTTCCCAGTATCAACAAGTCAATTCTCAGGCAGGTAACTGTAGGCAATCCTGGCTTCCTCTGTGCCACTTAGAGCTTGAAGCAAGGAGGAAAGTCTATCCACTTTCTTGCTGGCATAGGCAAAACAGTGGAACTACATGAGTTTTGAAGCATACAGACTTTTAATCAAGAATTTTTATGCTGGAAATTTTTCATAAAGCTTTGACTCATATACTTAAATCATCATAGCCTTATGGGTTTTTATATTGTTTATAAAATGTTAGCAAATATGAAACATTTGAGGGATAGGTGAATGATTCCATAATACTCTTATTTTTTCATGACTTCTGGGTTAATAAGATATAATTATTAGGTACATTACTGTATGCCATGCTACACATAGCAAGAATGGGACTTTTCCACAAGGTAAGGTCACAGGAGGTGACCCCAGAAGAAACCAGAGCAGTGCCCACACTGGCAGGGCACAGTCCCAGGTCCTGAGCAGGGTAGTGGTGGAAATCTTCAAATACAGGCAAGATGACAAGTCAGGTCTGAGGTCAACCCAGAAAATCCAGTCAGGACCAGCAGGGACAGAACAAGGCACAGGTCTGCCTACAGCTCTACTCAGGCAAGGGCTGGGACCAAGCAGATTAGGGCTGGGCAGTGCACTTAAGCACTGACCCCCAAAAACATCAATGATACCAATTGGAGCACTGCCTACACTAATATTTAGTGCTTCATAGAACGCCAAAAAATAATTTACCAGTGGAAATCAAACATTGTTAGGTGACAGATATGTTGTATACTTTAAAAGGAAACAGCAAAACTTGGTGAGACAGGAGAAAAAAAAAAACAAAAAAGAAAAAATTGCAGGACTGTCAAACTACCAAACAGGAGAGACCCTACACATACTGTCCAGTGCAGTCTCCTCCTCCTTTTCTCATTCAATTGATACTGGATAATAAGAATTTTCACAAAGAGTACAACTACTATGATTTATTACAATTCAGATAGAAATGTTAGTAAGTCATTGTAGCATCTTTTTCATTTGCCTCCCTTTTTTATTGTGGCTTCTGAAGCCAAAAGGGCAGGTGCATTGTATTCAGCCTCATAGTGTGTTAGCAAACAAGATCCAGAGCATGTGATGAGATACTGTAAGTCAGCACTGACAGACAGAGACTTAAAAGGAAAAAGGATAAAAATCATTAGTACTCACAGAGGCCTCTTGCACAGTCGGCATCTAAACGCCAGACACTGATAGAGTGAAGAATGCAACCTGAATTCTTTCATTTCTCTGTGATGGAAGGCTTTCTGAGATTGTGATTAGCTCTTTTCTTCTAGCAGAGTTACTTCAAAAAATCTTACTTCAAAAAAGGTGTGACTTTTTTTTTGGAAAACACATGTGGGTAGTTGAATACTTTATTTACACTTTATTGCCAGAACATCAGTGACTTTATGTGGGAAGAACGTATATGCAATGTCTTCTTGTTTATTTTGAATTACCATCACATCCATGAGTTCCCAGAAACCTACTTTTGTATTGTTGCTAGTAGAAAGAAGATGAAAAAGAAAAAGAAAAAAAAAAGAGAAGAATATGCGACCTTCCAAGAAATGTACTGTCTTTATAGGAGAGTAGTGGCGATCGCTGGCAGCAGATGGGTGAATGGATAGAGGACTTCGTTGCCCCAGGATGTGAAAGATCTTTATCACTTGAAGAATCAGACTAGGGGAAGATACCAAAGAAGGAGAGGTTAAGTACTGCCCACAGCAGCTCCCCTGTGATATCTGACTTGTCTTATGTGATCTCACCTGAATTTTATTTTACAGATGTATATCGCAACTTCAGTTACATGATAATCTCTTCTTAACCTATCATTTCTAACTGGTGTTTCCATTGCAAAATACTAAAACATACAGCTCTATTATTCGTTTTTATAACGTTTGCATTTGTAGCTGCATAAGTGTCAGAGAGTTTTACTGAATTAAGCTTAGCTTACTTAGGCATGCACAGATTAAATCACAGAATAGTTTGGGTTGGAAGAGACCTTTAAAGATCATCTGGTCCAACCTTTCTGCAGTGAGCAGGGACACCATTATTTAATTAGATCAAGGTTGCTCAGAAGCCCATCCAACCTGACCTTGAATGTTTCCAGGGATGGGGCATGTACCACTTGTTTGGGGAACCTGTGTCAGTGTTTCACCACCCTCATTGTAAAATTTTAAAAATATTCTTCCTTATATATGTCTCCCCTCTTTTAGTTTAAAACCATTACCCCTTGTCCTATTGCAACAGTCCCTACTAGTCTAACACAACAGTTCCGGCTAGTCTGTACTCATCTGTCTTCTAAACCCCCTTTATGTATTGAAAGGCCTTGATAAGGTCTGTCCAGAGCCTTCTCTTCTCCAGGCTGAACAACCTGAGCTCTCTGTTTGTCCTTATAGGATAGATGTTCCATCCCTCTGATAATTTTTGTGACCCTCCTCTGCACCCACTCCAACAGGTCCATGTCTTTCTTGTGCTGAGGACTCCAGAGCTGGACACAGTACTCTAGGTGGGGTCTCACCAGAGTGGAGCCACATGGCCTATGAAATAAGCAGTTTATTTATGCTATGAATTTCAGCTGAGTTTTGATTTATTGAATTGGCAGCACAGTAGATTCAATAATGCCTGATGAGCCACTTATTTAATATATTTAAAGAGCAAGGTATAGAACAGTATAGGCTTATCACACAGCTTATACAAAAACAGAGCAAAGCCAGCTCCAAAATATTTCTCCATATGGAGTAGTTTTAAATTTCTGTATACACAAATAATAAGTTTTAAGGCCAAATGTGTCTTTGAAGAGATCATGTGTGGAATACAAAAGAATTAATGACGGACCTTATAGCTGATCTTATAAATTGTGGTTTTATTCCAGAAAACTGTAACTGCCGTTAGTCCACAGACATTTTGTGTGGAATAAAGGATCTGGATTAATTATGAGAGGCTTATACCAATAGAGAGCACTCTAAAATGAAACCCAGATAATTTTCAGTCCATTTTTTAATGCCACATGCACACTGAAAATAGCTATGTTAGCTGTCATCTTGGACAGATTTACATTTCTCCCAGTTTTTACATCCATTTTTTTTTTTCAAGTAACATTGTAGTGCAGATTAAATCATTGATAACCCTGTCCTTTGTTTCACTTCCAGTTCAAACTTACCTGGCAATAAACTCAACCTCTTAGCTTATTTTTCCTTGCTTCATTATTGTGTACAAGTTTACTCTCTATTCCTCATGCCCTCAAGCATTAAATTAATTTAAATGCCCGATTCTGCTGATGTGATTTCACTTCATAATTTTATATTCTGCCATATTAGATCATTCCTATCATTCAGCGTCTCTCATTGTGATACAATGTTTAGTGAAAAAAATAAATAAAGCTATATTCCTGACCTAAAGCAATACTTCGTGTATTATCAAAGGGTTTACTGTTGGCTTGCAGTAGAGGACTAGAGAAAATATAAGTAGATATTTATTCATTCATAACAACTCCTAGCATTTCTCATGGAAGTTGTACTATATAAATTATACATTTGCATTTTATCAGCTAAGGCTCATCTGTTCAACACTTACCATGCCACATATTGTAGTGTTTATAGGTGCTTAAAATGGCCAAAATGGCTAATCATAACCAGTAGTACAGACAAAAAAAAAAATTAAATAGACTATTTGTTCTGTCTAGAGGGAATATGTTTTGTTTTGGGGGTTGGTGGTTTTTTTTTTTTTTTTTGGGGGGGGGGTAGGGTTGGGGGGGTTGCTTTGGGGTTTTTGTTTGTTTGTTTTCAAAATTCTCAGTGCATTCTCTTTTTACTTATCATGCTATACCACTTCTGTTTGTGCAGTCTGGCAGACCCTTAGAACTAAAATGCTCAAGTTGGTAGCAAAATAAAGTTGAGTACTTGCAGCCTTTAGTCTTTTTCTAAGTTATTTGAAACATGATGGTTGTAAATAAATTTTTCTCTGGTAATTGACATATTTTTAAGGGTGTGCCACAGAACAGATGGGCCTGGCTGGCAGTCAAAGTTACGATAAGTGGCAGCGAAGTGTATGGTAAATCACTCCAACAGAAGCAACTCTAAACAGTCAGTTCAATTAACCAAAGCCCTGTTAAACCTTTTCAGACTCAAATTAGTATTGCTGGCATTGCCATTAGCATTTGCAGCTAAATACCAGATCTGCTATTACTTTCTCATTCCCTTGAAATTAAAACTGCATCAATGGCTAAAGCTCTGAATGTGCATTTAAATATTCAAGGATTTGCTCAATTAGTAGCTCTAACTTAAAAACACACACCTGGACTCCAAGCTCTATCTTGAACTGAGCAAGCTCCAACCTACAAGTTCCTGTTAAACTAACCACTACCTGTCTGAGAATTAAAACATGGGATTAGGCAATCACTTTATTTCAATGGAGATCTTTTATTTGAAATCTGATGTTTACTGAACTAGAGTTTACTTAAATGGATTTATGTATTTATCAAGGAAAATCATGGAAATACTTTTACTATTACTTCCTGTTCAGCTTTGGCAGTCTGCTTTCAGTCTGACCAGAATTTGTAGAGTGCCCTCTACAAAGCACATGGATGCATATTCCTGCT
>NW_008599564.1:61434-72091 GCF_000691845.1 Merops nubicus
AGAAATCAGGCACTTTGTGTCAGGTCATCTCATTGATTCATCTGAAAATTAACCTTGCAACAGCAAGTATACATGTCAGACGTTCTCTAACTGCAGGCAGGAGGTGACAGGCATGTGCACGGTAAAGTAAGGAGAACAGCAGAACATTTCATTTCAATGGCAGCCTGAAATATGCCTCCTGAAGCTGTATCTCAAGATACAGACATACCTGTAGGATTTAACACTGAAATTAAGTCAATCTTAAGTGCTGATCTCTAAAATTATGTCCTATCTTTTCACATCCACGTCCTATGGCTTATTGAAATACACTTCGTAACCGTAATTAAAATCTTACTTGCATCACAGCTATTAAAACAAGGGATTTCCTTAAAAGTTCAATCTGAATTGTTTGTGTCAAAAAAGAGTACAAAAATTTTGCATATACATTTGAAATATGTAGAAACAAATCAAGAAAGCATCAGACATCTATGTATTCCTAAAGAAAAAGTCCAGTTGAGTATTAGCATTTATCATCCCAGTTTTGCCAGGATTTCAGCTATACAACTGAATAAAAAAATTTATATTTCTCCTTCCACTATCTTATTTCATGACAACTGACCTTATTCTCTTTTCCTTGATGCACTCCATTACTGCTGTTGGCTTTACGTGCTTATGGAACACATAGTTCATCTTACCAGCTTCTCCCTTTTGCTTCCACACTTAGTAGGAAGGTGAGGTGCCAGCTCTTGTTCTTCGTGCAACACCCCAACTCTACCTTTAGACTACTCTAACACTTGGATTCAGCTCTAAGGCAGGATAATTATTGTTAACTAACAGTAATTCCTTTTAATGGTGTGTATTGCTACCTCTACATTAAATCTCATTTCAGGAGTTCCTGGCAGAAAAGTATCACCTCTTTTTCCCTCAGGTATTCTGCAGGTATTCTCTAAAAACAGAAACACATCCACCTGTCATCTATCAATTCTATTGACATGATGGGGAAATCTGAAAATCCATGAGTATGCATCAGGCTGAAGGAAAGAGCTTTTATTTATAGATTCCAAATAATTCCTTTGTGAGTGGTAACACTCTTTGGTCCTGATTTACTGAAAACTACACCAAAGAATCCCTGAAAATAAAATCCTTAGGAAAAATATTTACTGTAAAATCTGCTTATCATTCATTTCTCTGTATATATACATAGAGAGATATTTTAAAATTTATTTTTTTTTTACATTCCTGTGTTTACATGCATACAATTGTATCTGACGAAGTACAAATTGACTTGTAAATGTTGTATGCAATGTACAAGTTAATTTATAGTCTCTAATAACAGGAATTCTCTTGTAGAAGTCTAATTTACAAAATTAAATGAATGCTTATATGTAGATAGAGAAATTAAAAAAGAAAATCCACTGGATGGAAAATGTATTCAGTTTTAATCAAACAAAAAAAAAAAGTATGAGAATTTAAAGGTTGAGAAAAGTCAGAAAAAAATATGTAAGGAATCAAATAAACACATTTATAATATTATATGATATAATAGGGGCATTCTGGCACAAGAACATTCTAGAAATGGGAAAATTACTTTAGAAGAGGTATATCTGGACATAAAGAGTAGGAGAAAAAAATCAATAATTGAGTCTAGCTTCAGAAAGTTGTCACATTAGCAAAGCTGGAAACTAAATCAAACATTTTTTCTGCACCTACAAAATCTGTCTCAGCTAGCAAAAGAAAAATAATAAACATGAGCATGGTGAAGACAGATGCATATTCACCGGAGTCTGTAAAGAGTATAAAAAAAAAAAAATTTGGAAGGGTGTGAATTGCTCCATTCATCCGATAACTCTGAGTCCTATCTGTAGTAATCTAAAGATACCATCCTGATACTGATACCTTATATAAAGCTCAATATCATTAAAGTCTCCTTGCAAGAGAGGTGGCCTGAATACAAAACCTGTTATCGCCTATTTTAACAGAATTCTAGGTTTAATTAATTTATTTCAAAATCCTAAATGTTGGGGAAAAAAAATGAGTGATTTCTCATTTACCTTTCAAAGCCTTGTAACTGTTACAACTAATTTTTTGTCAAATATCATTATTGTAATACTTCACAATTTAGAAGGAGTGGCACAAGGTACAATAAACAGAAATCAAATTCAGTAGTATACAGTCTACTCCAAAGATGTTCATTTTTATGTTTCATTTTAAAATATCTCCATTTTCCCCTATTTTTCTGAAATGGATGGAAAATGTCCAGATTTGTCATAGTATGTAGTTAAACCCACAGACCTAATTCTAGAACTAAATCCATTCATGAAGACTATGTGTGCCTTTCCTTAGTACTCACCAATGTTAACTCCACCACATTAACATCAGTACTAATTCCTGTTCTTTGTCTTACAAGGTATAAGTCTGAAAATAATGCTGTAGAAAAGAGAATGAGACTAAAAATGCTCATAAGCTTCATCATAAACAGTGAACAGTATTGCAGAGATGCAGGTTTACTGTAAAGCCCTGGTTTTACAACATGAATTACTTTGTCTTCAAGAATATTGGAATAAATTGGCATTTTGTTCACTTAAAAACTAAATTTACCATTGTAGGCAACTATTAACATCTATGGAGGGATTGAAAGTATGTAACAGGGTCGTTAAATTTGAAGTGTTTAGACTTGTTATTTTAAGGAATCAACAGAAGCAAGGTCTTGAGAGTGAAACTTTGCCAGTAACAGGCCAAACATTACCTGGTACGACAGGAAATCAGTTCTTGGCAACAAGCCAGCTTTTAAAGCTTTCATCAGCTGTTTTAATCACCAAAGATTATTATTCCAACTTTAAGAAGCTTATGTGATTTATCTTCATGGGTTTGACAAAAGAAAGTCAGCAGTCATTCTGAGAGAGGCACTACTATTGTGCTCTGTGATATTTTAGACTGTCAGGAAGTAGTACAATGTACATGATACACTCTGTGTAATCCTTACATTCCTGATTGTATAAGCTGCAACAGAAAAGCTCTATGTGATGATGACCACGTACTTAAGTGTGAAATTGGACATAATGCAGGACCAGTGTTCCTCTTTTCTTTCCTCCAAAATGTTATTACTTGTTATGGAAATGCAGAAGAATCTGAGTGAAAGAGAATGGCTCATTCTTCCTCTTGGAAAGGTTACAAGAAAGTCATCTTTTCTCAGGACATCATTTATTTCTGTTTTGAAAGGGCTAAAGCAAAGAAACAATTTTTAAAGAAACTTGTAACACAGAAATAATCTATGGAGTTTTGCTACCAAATACATTAGATAAAGTGAAATATGTTTATCATGACAGAGACCACATGTCAACCACAGAACAGATACTGTGCAGATCTGAAAACACAGAATGAGCACAATTCCCTAAGCAACTGTCTCCAACCCTATCCTGACAGGCACTCCAGTGTCCATCCCCCAGGGTTCCCAGAGGGATGAGAGAGCCTCCTCCTGAGACAGCAAGGCTCTTCTTTGCCCCAGCGAGGTGGTGTTAACTATGGTGGTAAAGCTACCAACTCAGAATATGCCAGTAGCCTTCACTTGCTGCCACTTCTGTTCTCAAGGCAAGCAGTGTCCTTAATCAGTTTTCTTGGATACTGGATTTTCCATAATATGTATAATACATTTTACAAAGTCAAAAACAAAGACAAGGAAGTAACCAATATAAAATCTGGTCTCTATCAGATTTATAGTCCCACAATACTACATTTTGATAACACTGAACTCAATGGGAAAAAAAAAAAAAAATTTATTGATTTCATGGCAGTCAAGAATTATCCCTAGGAGATCTCTTTGGGATTCCCTTTCTGAGTCATTAAACCTAGCCCATTAACTTCCAGCAATTTAGATAGTGAACTTGTCCAAATCCATGTGTGAACAACAATACTGATTTAAGAGTGTAGTCTGGTGGAGGTTTCAGAGAAACATTCTGGTCTTGAATAGGACATTTCAAAGCTTCCATTTTGGAAAGGTTTTTGAGATCCTTGGTAAGATAGGCAAATACTAAATAGTAGAACAAAATTAAATCTGATGATTTTTGTAAATGGTAGAATATTTAATACTATTTAATATCTGAAATTTAAAATTTGGAATCATTCAGACCGACACAAGATGTTAAAGAAAACAGAGTGGATAAAATAAGCACTTTTATTCAATGTTAACTATCCTTATATCAAAAGCTTACTTACTATTATATGTCACTAGAGAACAAAAATGGTCTTTGACTTTCTTCATTAGAAAGTCCACCACCTACAATACTTACCAATGAGGCAATTGTCAAGAAGATGCCTTCTCATGCTATTCATTTACTATTAATAGAAGGTGTGGGAGGAAGACATTTTTGTCTGACGCCGTCCCAGAAGGTATGTTTATGTTATGTAGATCACAAAAGAAGTACTAACGAGTTTCTCATCCTTTTTGTCTCTGCACAAGAAATGTCACTGGTAAGCAGTGACGTAAGATTTAAAGCTGTCATAACAAATAGTGCAAGTAGAAAACTGTTGAAACTAGCTTAAAAGTCCTTAGTTTCCTCAGACTCCTTCTTACTTCCATCAAAAAATTGCAGTTCTCAGTTTTATTTTATGGTATCCTTTCTTCATAAACCAGTTAGTTCTACACATACAAAACCAAAGTCACAAGTTACAAACCAGTTCTATTAATCATTAAGTTTTATGAAAGCACATTCTTCTCTCACTAGAACACAACTGTGTTTCTTCTCTGTCTACAAGGAGAAGACACTGATAATTTTATGCTCATGATAAGATTTACAGCTGCTAATGAGACAGCTTGTGAACTAACAAAGACAGGTTAAGTATAAAGAACTACTGTACCACAAAGTAAACTTGCTACAGGAACATGTCTAGAAGGCAGTCTTGTGGTCCTTCGGTCATGTTTCACTCCATTTTTACAGAATACATTTTGATAAATGTATGGAAAAAAATCACAGACACAGATTCCAAGTCCTCTGTAAATCCATTAACCTGGTGATGCTGCAAAGCCATCTGGCTATTCCCACATACTTCCTACAGGCCTACCAACAAGATAGAAATTTTAGTAATAACCTCCCTTAACATCCAGCACCGGGAACACCCCATCCTCTTTCACAACCCAGAAAGCAGATAACTCTTGCTTCATGCCCTGTCAGATCAAACAGTCAACTGAACCCAGAGCAACAGGACCACACACAAAGAGCAGCCTGTCAACACCTTGCCCCTTTTAAGCTAGAAGTGTCTGCAGATAAAACTCTGTCACTCATAACTGAGTAATAACTCATGCAGTAAAAAATAAAAAAAAAAGTCAGACCATCGAGATGCAGTCTGTTTAAGAGAGTAACAGCAGGAGCAAGAGCAGCTTAACTGGGACTAGGTGATAGCCAAAGAACTGTCTGCAGTTTGGGACGGACTTTCACTGTCTGTGTTATTTGGTATCTCCTTTAACAAGCCCTTCTCTTCAGTTTCACTCCACACCTTTTCATCTTCTCTTGTCTTGCTCTGTTTCTTTCCATTCTGCATTCATTTTTTGCCATTTATTTTACTGCATTACAAAGCTACTTCCGCCCCCCCCAAAAAAATTCAAGCTGATGTATCCTGCTGTGATCCTGTTGCTTCTGTGCATCCATTATAACTCTTTCTACCTGCTTCATAAATCTTGACAATCTATGTTACAATTTCCTTGAAATTGAGATTGCCTTTACTATTTTGCGTTTGTCAGGTGTCTGCCAAAAAAGGTATAAAAATAAATACTAGAAAAGTTATAATTAAGGGTGCTATGGACTTACAATTAATAACATGCATTATTTTAAAGAATTACGAAATTCCTTGTTGAGCCCGTATGTGACAAAACTGTGAGGAAATAGAAACTCTAAAACATTGAAAAATCCATTATTGTATGGACTGAAGTATTGTGAGATGCTTGAGTTTCACAGGTAATATAAAAGCCTGGTAACACATAGTATACATGCTATAACTCACAGGAAGCATCTGCAAGCACAGGTGGCCTGTTGCTGACTGATGATGTAACCGTGACCCTTTTGGCCATTTCTGGGTGATAATGTTTTGAATTCTGTACATATATCATTCAGACAGATGATGATATTACATATATATTGTAATTGAAGGATATTTCCCATGGACAGCAAAGACAGAATTCACAGCGAAATGTAAACAGATACATATACAAGTATTCAGAATTACAGTATGTTAAAATCATTGATAAATTTAAACATCACCATACAATACAAGTTCTTCAGTCCCTAGCTAGAGTCCTTTCCACAGCATGCAACGGGACATTTTATTATTATCATAATTACTTTTTGCTTTAAAATAAGTACTAGTTCACTTACCAGGAAAAAAAAAATGACAGTTCATACTCTAAGGAATTCACAACATGGGACTGTTTTAACTTAAAAGAAATTATGAAGCACAAAGGATTGCTGAAGGAAACTATAAGAGAATCACATAGTTTTGCAGTAAATAACATCATTGTTCCATCAGAAATTACAGTACAGTGAGAAAAGGTCAGAACAACATAGATTTACATGTTTGAAATGTGAAGAACACTGCAATTCATATAAAAACAGCACATATTTAATTTTGCCTGCCCTTGGGGCTGCTGAATTATTTTATTTCTTCTCCTCTGTTCATTCCCTCCTCCAGTTTAATCCCCTTTCATAAGGTGTTGCAACACTGCTCATACACAGGAAGCCCAATTCCATGATGACAGTTGCAAAACTGATAGGTCTTCCGTGTTCCATCTGCATGGAAACAACTCCCTTTGCAACAATTACAGTGTAAAGTGAAACTCGGTGTATAAAAACACCAACAGGCAGGAAAAGGTGAGCGCTGGCAATTCATCTCAGCTTCTTTTTTCTCAAATTGTTTGGCAAGGCTATTGTATTATAGTCGCTTATCACAGAATTGCTGCATGTACAGCTTAGAAAACATGAAAAAAAGGAATGCAAATTTGTAAATGTTATTTCTAAATCTCTGTGTTTAGCCAGTGAAAGAAAAACTTATCATAAGCAGGCACATTATGTTCATGGTTAAATCTGTGTAAATCTATAATAAAACCACTGCCTTAACAAAAATTGTTAAGAATCTATAGAATCTGTCATAACCAGTTGTTACTCATTTTCCTGAAAAACCTTCCTACAGGTTCAAACTTCAGTTTCAAATTACAATTGAGAACTCCTGGGGAGGGAGGGGGGGGTGTGTGGAAATGTAGCTATATATAAAACTGAGCAGCAATACCCTTCAGTCTTTTACACAAACATTATAGTTACCATAAAGTTTGCAAGACTCGTGGACACTGGGAGACCAAAACCTGCCTACATCAGTGGTGAATGGCAGGTACAAGAGTCAGGCTCTGCCTTTGAACTCTCCTAGTATTGCAAGAACATTTTTCCTTTTATTTTTAAACTATATAAAGTGTAGAACTTAGAAATTAAAATGTGCTGACATGCTGTTAATATCTTTAGTTTAACAAAATAAGAGAGAGTTTTTGTTAAAAAAACCCACAAATTCACACACAAAGAAAATTTTAATTTATATTTTTAGTATATTAAAACTCAAAAAGTTTCCTCATATACACCAGTGTATGACACATTGTTTTCTCTAGCATCTGATCTCTCACAACCATAATCATCTAGGATTACCATTAAACATGTACACATTTTTAAAGGAGGCTAATCTTACTTCAGTTTGACATTAAAGTCTGCATGAATTGTCCGTTTCCTATTAGTACTCATGCAAGCTACCTGTCCTTTGAGGCTTTGATTTTGCAGCTGTCATCTTTCCCAGCATTTGGGCAATGAAGGAATCTTTTGTTCTGCTGAAAAGTGGTGCGTTGTTCCCTGCTCAGGTGCCCAGAACAAAACATATAAGGTGATACAATGAGCTTCTCTCCAGACTGGCTTAAGTGTTTCTTTTTTCTTTATGCAAGATTTTTCACCGAATGTAACTTTCCTTGTGCAGGTTAAGAAAAATTGCAACTTTGTATTTAAGATTTTGAGAAACACAGTAAAGATTTCAAAATATTTGTAAATGGCAGTAAGTGTCTAAGCCAAATCTAGTCTCTCTGCAAACATGGTTATAACAGTACATTGAGTGGCTTTATTTTGCTTCATCTATCTCCACACTTGGTTTGTTTCAACAACAATGTCCAGGTTATTTCCAGGTATTTCCAAACCACTGTTCAGCTGCTTTTATTTATTCATGGTGTTAAAGAAAAATCTCTGTGAGTTTCCCTTGGCTTGATCCCCCTGAACTGCTAGAGGAAACCTCTTCAGAATTATTTTTGCCCATTTCATATACTTTTTTTAATCTATCCTATTACAGAAAGGGGCTGCCTTATCACTCTAACTCACATAGCGTTCATAAAAACAAAAAGAATTACAAAGGTAAACCAATTAGCTGTGGAAAAAATTCCTTGTGAAACATGTTTCCTGATTGACTTTTTTTTTTTATATTCTCAGACATATGTTCAGCTCTCTACAACAACATTTCACAAGTTAGGCAGAATCCTCTAGAAAGAGAAAGATTGCGCTGCTCTGAGGAGCAACTTTCTTCATTCTCAAGGGAAATAAAAATGTCAAAACACAAGGTGTAGTAGGTGAATGAGTTAGATCACGGAAGCAAGAACCTGCAACACATGCAAAAACTGACAGTGAGTCTGAATTAGCATTTTTGTCTGGATTGGGAATGCGCTTTCGCTACAAATCTCCAATTATCCCTCAGTTAACATGCTTTGATTTGTACCACCGCGTTGTCTCAGACCACACAAAACGGAACCCTTTAGATCAGGCTAAACCAGGAGATGGGCATGTTTTTAATGCCAATATAAGCCTGGGTCAAGATGCTCCAACCACTAATTAGTATACAGAGCAGGGTCCCATAATAGACAAGTCTGAAATAAAACCTCCAAGACATGCACAGCACGTGTTTTGTGGTTTTGTTCCCAATCTGTTTATATTCTGCTTCGTTGCTTGTTAATGTAGGCATGGTGTGAGAGAAATAGACAATAAATACACCTTACTAGATCAAGGGTAGCAAAAGGTGTTGCACAGCATTTGATGAAACTGAAAAGGCCACCAAACTGCCTGAAGCAAACACCCATCACCTATCAAAAATACAGTTATGAGGAACAGAGTTAAGGATAAGCCACTTTTGTATTCTGTCTGGCTGTCCCTTTCTACTGAAAGAATCAGCTATCCTTGCTCTTGTTTTAACAAAACCTCTCCTCTAAAGAAAACTGCAAGCCTTTTAAAACCAAGAATTCACTATAAAGCAAATATCTGTGCACACCCACCTCAAAAGTCTAGGGACAGCTGCAGGAATGAAGGCTGCAGGAACACAGAGCAGACAAATGAGAGGTATACTGAATGTAAAATACTGCAGATGCTCTGGAAGTATTCAGGCCACTGCCATTTTTCCAGAAGTCACAAGATAGGACAAGCTTACTCTACGAAAGTGGCTTAAAGCTCTTTTATCTTATTTATTTCCTGCTAAATTCTACACATGCAGGTGTATATGTGTATGCTGAATTAAAGGGCATAAGATGCAAAAGCACATGTGATATAAGCTCTGGTTAAACATTAGCTGCCAACTAGGATGCTAAATGCTAAATAGGGTGAAAGAAATGATGTTCAGTTAATATGTTCTGAATATAGTATAAAGCTCTTTCTTTATCAGGAGAATATGGTGAAGTGTTCTTAAAGGTTATTCCATGCATTTCTTAGCTGCAGGCTGATCATAAGTCCCTGCTCATTGCTGCTTTGCCCATTTTGTACCAGAAGATGATACAATGCATGACATGTGAAGCTACCAGTTCGGAACAGCACTGTGTTTGACCTCAATCACATGAAAAACAGAAGGGTAGCTGCAAGTCATTAGATAATTAAGCTTCAAGCTTATCACTAGCAGCATTTAATATTTGATATATTTTCATCCTGACAAGCTTAAGAGGCTATAAAGTGTGATTACAATGAATGCACCTTTAAGAAAAGTTTTCTCAGTTTATGATAACTGTTTACCAGCAAATATAGATACAACTTGTAAAACACCTACAGGTCTGTGAAGTGATAAATGGGTCTTGTATCTCCTATGCTGATAAAAATGCTTAGACAAGCAGTAATTATTCAAACCCCGCTAAGCTGTCCACAGTGGTACATTCCAGTAACATATAGTCTCAGTGAAGAGCCTTCCTCTCTTACCCTACTATTGCTATGTAGTTACAGGTATAAGGCTTTTGCTTGCAGGACATCTCTTTTCCATCCTCTTCCTGTTCTTTTCCCCAAAACCGATTACCAATGCAGATCACAGCATATTTTTACTCCTTGGCTCTTGTTTTGCCCCAGCTTGCAAACTCCTTATTGCTGAATTTCCTCACTCTTGACATCTGATCTACAGGTGCTCGGAAGTTTTGCTATATCAGTTAGTGGATTTATCTTTTAACATGTATAATAGTAAAATCAACTAACCCTTCTAATTTGTTCCCACATTACATAATACAGATCATGAATTTGGTAAGTTTTCTTAAAATATTGAAAATTTAGGGATGGCAAGATCAGCCATAGCCAAACATGGGAACAGTAGGTGGAAGAAAAATTCAATTCCAGCTTCGCCAAAAGCCAAACATCTGCCAACAGAATTCAGCAGG
>NW_008599564.1:72122-85791 GCF_000691845.1 Merops nubicus
GCACAGCCTTTTCTGTAATCCTGCCCAATAGTGTTTCTTTTGTAATCTGCCATCTTAATGAATGAAACAGCTCCTAATGAGGATAGAAAACTAAACAACTGGGAAAAAAAAAGATATTTGTTTGTTGTCAGATCAGCAAACTGATCTCATTCATTCTATGAACATATGACTCCAATAAATGTGTTGCTGTTAATACAGACAGCAAACTTCAAAGCTGTGCACTTTTGAAGGTGCTGTAAAGAGTGAGGAGGGAACAGGTAGCTAGCAATAAAGAAAAGACAGAAACATTCTGTTTGGGCGATAAGCAGAAAATAGACATCTGGGGATTCTTCAGGGAGTTTTTGATGAAAAACTACCATTACAATGAACTTACATTCTCAATCTGCAAAGAAATGCAAATAAAACCTTCATTATCTTTCCATAGTTGCTTAGATAATGGATTTCAGAATAAATATTAAGGCAATATAACAAAATGATTTTTAAAACTGCTTATACTTCAATCAGTGATAGTTACAAGAATTACTCTTGTTATTTCCAAGGTTGCTTGTAACATGTTTAAGACACTGTTGACTATAATGTTTGAAAGAAAACTCTGTTCATCAGTCCCATCCGTCATTACAAGAAATTTAATGATTGCTCCATACACACAGAAAAGTACCTGATGTAAAGTTCAGGAAATTGCCACAGTTTATTATCACAGAGACTGAGGGTAGGTATCTATTTTTCATCGATATTTTTGCATTTAGGGCATGTGCTAGACTAGTTGTCTGATTTGAGCAACACATTTTTTAAGCTTTTTAATCAGGTTTTTAAGCTGATTTCCTACAGAAACTTACACCTGTCCACTAACTGCTGCAAGTCCTCCCAACTCTGGCACTCAGTCACTCTTAAAGGACACTAATGTTTGTGCAAACATTCAGCTATTGAGCTGTTTCTCTGTAGTAGCCGAGTACACTGAAAAAGTTACTCCTATGATAGTCTAGGCAACTCCATGACACAGGTTTAAATTTCTT
This sequence comes from Merops nubicus, assembly GCF_000691845.1. Lineage (NCBI taxonomy): Eukaryota > Metazoa > Chordata > Aves > Coraciiformes > Meropidae > Merops > Merops nubicus. The sequence continues at coordinate 73,136 of NW_008599564.1, forward strand.
TTTAAAAACAAACTGATAACAAGAAATGCAAACACATCAGATAGAGTCTCTTTTATAATGCACAATATGCCAGGAATCAGGCAGCATTATTGTTTCTCTCCACTGAGGAAAAGTATTTTTAAAGATATTTATTTATATTTTTTAAGAACCATAAGCTCTAATTTCTATACAAGTAGGAATATAATTCTACAAATTACCCCCTTAGAGAGACAGTGACAGCTTTAGCCTGCAATATTTGTGATTTTTGCTTACAAAATTAAAACCAGAGAAAACAGGGACTTTGGAACTTGATTATGTATGCTCTGCAGGCATGCCGCTTCCATTAGACTATTCTTGCATCCTTAGAGGCTTTCAGTTATCAAAAGATCAGGAAAGTTAAATATTAGTATGACTTTTGCTTACTGAAAAAAAACTGACAGATTTCATCCCACAAAAGAAGCAAAAAAGAAAGAAAGATTGTCTTCTGGTTATTTGTGTTCTGATTACATTTTCTAGTTTTCTCTCTGGTCATTTGTGCTAAATCTGTAATTTGGGGGTTAGACCCCTGAGCAAAATCACGGTCCTCTCATCTCTGACATGGCCACATGAACACCATTCTGTGTTTTGCAATCTTCAGGTGCCACACTTTGGCCTTCTAAGCTAAAAGGCTCAGGAGCATTCAGAGTTTTGTGCATCGATGTCTCTATATGGAACTACAGAAGAAAGTCTTCACAAGAAAAGCAACATTCATGTACCCAATATGTGCTGAGTTTGTTTTATTCATTTTACTAACAAACTGGGCTTTTAAGTCATGTGTAATCTTCTAGACTAATCATTCTTCTTCACTTTGCATGAGCAATCACTCATCTATGAGAAGTAGCTTACAGGAAAGGGAAATGCTACCTAAACTGTTATTTGGCTAAGCTTCAGTATTCCAGACCACCTTGCAGGCTGCTTTCCTTTGAAGTGCAATACACGGATGTCTATTGAAGATTTTTTTTTTTTCTCTTTCCAAAGAACATACCCATGACAAGTGGTTCTTTAGCAGATTTTTAATAATACAAGACAATATTTATGCAGAAAATTGAGTCCTGTGATTTTCCTGAGACTTGGCTGAGTAGTGTCTAGCTAAAATAAAGTTAATCTTCTTCATAGTAGCCCATATGCTGCTATGTTTGTATTTATTATTGCCTACCACACAGGAAGTATTCTGAGTATTCTGATTTCTATCAGTTTCAGTTTGCAGGTTGAAGTTATAAAATAGAATTTTAAATGAAGTCATCAACATGGGAGCCTCTACAAAAATACTATTCTACAAGCACTGCTCATGATTGAGCGTTCCATTAACTTATTCTGACCTCTGGTGAAGATGCTGGGTAAGAGGGAGTGGAAGATAATGCTGCTATCCCTGTGAGCTTGAGCTTGTGTGCGCTGGCAATAGAGATTGGCATATGGTTGAAAGTAACAGGTGAAAAAAAAAATAGGAAAGGGAAAAGGCAATATTAACACTGCAATAAAAAGAAAAGATGCCTTTCCTTTTATCAGCTCATGGTATTTATACATATTCCACAAATTCATTTTCCCAGTCCAGATAATCATTCACAAACATAAACATCCAAGGAGAGGCTCTAAATCTAATTGTCTGCATATAGAGACAAAATCAATTCTCATTCAAACAAACATATTCTGCATTTTCCTTGCTCCTAAATCTCATGGACATTTTTGCTAATGTTCCCCACCAAGTTCTCTTCAAAGTTTTTATTTTTATCTGCAACATTTACTTTTCCTTCATTTCCTTTGGTTTGCAAATTTGTACATCTAATTTAAAAAAAAAACCTTCTGCCTTTGTATTTCACTTACCAAAACTCAGGGGAGCTTTCACAGAAAAAGGTGAAGGTGAATTGTGATGAGTCTGTTTCCTGGGCTGATCTTTCATTTCATCACAATGACCAGTGCTTACACAAGCTGATGAAAGCCAGGTAACACCCATTCTTCACATTCAAAAGGAACACCATTTGTACATCATGAACTAAGTCACAAGGTTTGCATTCATTTCCTTTGTCAGCAAAATGATTCCTGCTATTCTGTTATACTTCTGGTATTTTCACACATCATTTCCACACGCTCAGCTGACCATAGTCTCTCTAATAATTGCAAGTTTGAAACTGTTTTGCAAGCTAAGGCTTTAACAACTCATGCAGTGAACATGCTCCCTGCCCTTGTCCAGCAGCATAGGTGGCCAGTTGATGACCTGGAGGCCACACTGGTGCCAGTAACACAGAAGAAAGGCGAGTGAACTTCTCACCTGTGGGCAGCTCTCCATCAGGTTGTTGAGGAGCTGCCAGCAGCTGTGTCACCACAAGTGCTGCCAGGGCACTCTGCTGGCCAGTTGCTGCCTCATGGACAGGGAGTCCCAGCCTCTGGGCATCAGGCACCTCAGATGGGGACGGGTCAAGGCAGGGCCAGGACATTGGCCCAGAGGTGGACCTGACTCAGCAGGGCCCATGGCTGGGTGAGGAACGGCTATGGGGAGCTGGAGACAGGGCACTTACAAAACAGAGGTGCCACAGATGTGTTTCTTCACCAAATTAAAAGGCAGAGGAAATTTTTATGGTGCAAAATTGCAAATCATAGGATAAAATCCTCAGAAGCGAAGCAGGACAACCCAGGCCAGCAGATACATGCACATTGCCACTTGGTCTTCAGTGTGGACATTGCCTCTACAGCCAAATCAGGAGGACCTCAGTATTGAACCTTCCCTGTGCATCATGCAGCTAAGAACCTCTTCCTGAATATTGAATTCAGTTATAATAGAATAACTGTATATATAATAGTATAATAGAATAACTTCTTCACTGAACATGGACTTTATATTCTGTTAATCATACGTATTTCCATGTATTTATCTTAGTGATCCATCTGCCCAGACCTGACATGAAGGCAGCTTTCAAGGAATTTTCATTCTGGTGAGACAATCAACTTAGTGTTTCATTTGTACAGATATGAATATTTTTAGAGACATTAATTATTTTTCTAATTTTACAGTGTGATATGCTCCCATTACATCTTTCTATGCCTGTTACTTAGTTTGGAAAAAATTATTCTGAAGGGATATCAAAGATACTTCATTTGTTCAATAGTTTCTGAAGGACAGCAAGTGATATTAAATCTGTGGCATGCCATTCAGTATCAAAGAGAGTATGAAAACTGTGTAAACCTAGCAAACACTGTGTTTAGCAGAACAATAAAAGAGAACTATATTTTGTCTCTCTTTGAATGAACATCATTCATACTGTATATTTGACTCAATTTCCTTTTACCAGAGACTGAGCATTTTCTTCAAAGTTTCATTTTCCTTTGAAGAATAGTTTCATGGCTTAATATTTTTTTTATTGTCGAAATATATATCAATAAAGGGCTCAATTATTACAAAGATATCATTAACTCAACGGAAGTTCTAGAAGTTGCTTAAGGATTTATCATGAGAAGTCAGTTACCGGCTGTAAAAAAGTGCTGCAATTCTCCCTGTGTCCCGCAGGTGTAGCATTTCCACAGTTCATAAGAAGCCTCTCACTGTCATCACTGACAACCCTGTGCACAAACACACACAGAGTTCGAGCTCTGTGCTAACTTGTATCCAAACAGTCCCAGCGACTTCAAAAGATTTCTGTGCGGTTTGTATCAACACAAAATTTGGCCCTACATCTATAAACAAACCACTAATTTCAATGCAATTATGCTAGAGATAAATTTAACCAAAGCTTGCTTTTTAGTGCCTTTTTTAACTTCAGAAAAATGATCTATCAAAGCAACCCCATCAAAGTACATTCACAGAATTTATACTACTCTTGTGAATATATTGCTGGTTCTGAATTTTTAAAAGTAATATTATAATGGTTTTCCTAATAATTATTTTAATAGTGGTTTGCAAATGTACAGCATATGATATATAAACATCTCAAAATTTTTCCTGATGTTTCAAATCTTCAGCGTACAGTATCTTAGGATCCTGAGGAACAGAATAACCTAGTTTTATAGAGAGAAAAAATGAATCATGTAGGTCAAGGAAGATATATATGTTTCAGATTCCCTCTAATTTCATGTGACTGGATGTTTGGACACCCAAATGAAACCCCTGCATACTACTCTGCTCCAGTAATTTGATATATATATACAAAGCACTTTGCTAAATCAGACTTACTAGTACTATCGAATACTTTTTAACATGCATTGTTTCCAGGTTGGAGGAGTGTGGAGGCAGGATTGTAAACCTCTATTTTCCATTGAACACCTCAATGGAAAAATATAAGCCCTCTGATAGATGCAAATTTCTATTTCTTAATTAATTTTGTGTTTCCCCATGGTGCAGAAGTTACAGTTGATAAACTGTGTAGTAACAAAAATTCAGCCATTATAATGTATATCTTTCCAAAGGCTAATGATGGCTTCAATTTTTTTTGTCAGTTATTAGTGATGATAACTGTTAAGAACAAGATTACAGTTTTTATTTGGTTGGTAATATTAACAAGAACAATTTAAAAGACCCAGCCCCCCAATAAACTGGACTTTCATTGAAAGATCCTGAGGAATAAGTTACTGTTAGTCCATGTACCAGATCTTGAAACAGAGAATATTTCTGTGAAGTTTTATGCTAAAATATACTTTCAGAGGTGAGGTGTTTTCTTGCCCACATACTAGCACTCAGATTTCTCAGTTTTCCTGTTGAGTTGGATCCTTTTTCAAATCAAACCAACTTCAACATTTGTATTGTCGGAACAATCCTTTTATCCTTTTATATTTGTCCATTAATATAACAAAGGACTGATAATCCTAATATAAACACTGATACAGGTGGAACAAAGCTGGATCATAACTGAACTGATGAAATATCCTTGGAGAAATTCTCTTTAAGTAACATTCACATTCACATAACAGAGACTGAGCAAAGCTTGTCTGTGGAGTCCCCTGCATGGCTCTGGAGAGAGCTATGTAAGCCTATATATTCACTCTCCCACATGTATTTGGCTAATTGCACAAAAAAAAAAAATCATAAATTAATCCCCAAGAAAGAAACACAGACTTACAAAATCATAATGAAGTAATATTTTCCATTGTAATATTCCAGCTGTATTACAGTTGTAATACTTTAGCATAAAATGAGGTTTTGTTCTGGGACAGTCCAGTTAGAATTTACGAATTACTCTGTATAAAGACAAGATACAGAATGTTTTATGCTTTGGATATGTCTGTTTTGGATTTTTTTTTTTTGTGTGTGGTTTTCTTTGTTTGTCTGTTTGTTTGTTTTTAAATAGGGTGAAATCCAGGAACTTTGACAAAGTTACTTAGTTACTTTGGTCTAGGCATTATTGCACCTTTCAAGAGAATAAGATCTGTTTTTACCTACTTCAGCAGAGATGTTAGTTCTTCTGGGTGAGGAAAGTAATTTCAGGAAAGTAATTGGCTAGAGAGGAGGGAAGGAGTAAAGAAAGAGACATAACATTTTAATGAACAAGTGTACAGTATCTTTTCCTAAGCATAAAACTGTGACTTTCCTTAAACATTTCCTGTAACTTCTCAGATAAAGGTAGAAATAATAATAATTAATAAAGAAACCTTTCTTCTTTTTATTCACAGACTTAGAATTAGGATTTTTTTGTGTCTGATTTTTATATTTATTTTGTAGATATCTTAACTCCTTTCCCCTTGCCTCTGTTCTCCAACGGTTGTAAAGGAAAACAAGTCAGCCCAAGTTCTTATTCTTTTAAAATGAAAAATTGCCCTGTGCTGTGCAGAAACTCTTGTGAGGAGAAAGTACATACCTCTGTGAAACAGGCTGTGTTTGAGACCAGTTTATCTAATTATGGAAAGAGAGGGTAGCTAACAGTCAGAAAGTCATTCCCTATCAAGGACAGCAGGTTCCCTAAACAAGATACAGGCAGTTCTGCAACCGAACCTTAAAATACTTGAGAACCAAAGGGCATGTCTCATGGGTCCAGATAATATTATTGATTCTTGACGGTTGCTATTTTGTATTTTCTTGACAGGAGTTCCTGTGATATATAAAATAAACAAGCAACCAGCCCAAGCCAACTGAAGCTGACAGTTTTATAAAATAAAGTTCTGATAACTCTTCAAAATAGAAAAGCCAGCTTTGGAAAGCAGCAAACAGTCTTTGTTAGCCAAAACACATGATAACTGAAGCACAGATCTGTCTGGGTTGGGAAAGCATTGGGCACTAAGGTAAGTTAAACTTTAGAATAAACATACATATCCACATTGTTTTTCCAAGCTGACTCTTTACTTACGTGCTGCGGCATGCTGCCTTTTATCCTGCAGCTATGATTCCGTAAATGTCCAGGTCAGGCGCTGTTTAGAGCATACTGCAGTTCCTGTCTGGGAGCTTCTGTTTTCTTTCACAAAATCCAGAAAGAAGGTAGGGTACCTATCTCATCTAACATTAAGTTGTGACTACTTTTCACATGGAAAGAAATGTACTAAATTCTGAGAACCTAAAATGGATTCATTTATAGTAGAAGACAATTGACAACTGTAGCTGTTACATATAATAAATAATTTTGTTGCCTGCTCGCAGCTAAAAAAAAAAAAAAATTGACAGTTTTCTCCAATTTTCAATTCTTGTCATAGCATTATATGCAACTAATTTTGCTGAAGGAAGGTATACTAAAAATAACGATTAATATATTTTCAGTTTTTAAAATATATGGAAAGAAAGCATTACCTTAGGTGTTCAAGACCATTAACAAGTGACTGTACAATCTATACAGAAGTTCTAGTCAACCAATCATATTTTGATTTTAGCAGTTGTTTATTCTCATCACAATGTAAATATTTCTGCTTTTAATGAATTAATTCCATATGTGAAAAGCGTACCTAGATTGAATATAGTGTGCTAATGAAAATATTACATGAAATATAATAGATAAGCAAAATAACAGTGACTGAATCAGGAAAGCAGTTAAATGCTGTCTCTAAATGGTACTGATGTCTAAACAGGTTGGGTATACTATAACTAGAGGAGTATCAAAACCAGTTTTGCCTAAACAGATACAACATCTGTTTAGAGACAGGGTTTAATGTTTTTCCTCAATTATTTCAGGCTTAATAAGCTGTCTTTTTTTAATGACCTTAGGAAACTCAACCAAGAACCAGCAGTTCCAAATTATAACATCTCTGGTTTACTTAAAGACTAAACACTGTGCAGATAGCTGCAATAATGGCTATCTCAGCTGACCCACCAGTAACCTCTGTTTTGACCTGTAGAAATAACCCTCTCTTTAGAGGGGAAGAAGTTACTTCAATTATGGGGCTTGCCGATTAATCTGTTTCAATGGAGAAGTTTTAGGTAGAAAACATTTCCAAGTCTTGTCTGGGTTTTTATAAGCTGAGTTCCTCTGAAGATTTCATTATGGCACTAGAGACTAGAACTTGTTCTATGACTAGAAATAATCTTGATTATTCTTTCTTCAGAAAAAAAAAAAAGGCAAAATTAATGTAATAATTCAAGCTATTTAACTTGGTAATTGATTTTTTTTAATTGCCAGAAGCAGATTGGAACACAACAATGATGTTTCTCATACTTGCCCACAGAGCACTACTAGCTGACCACAGCTTGGAAAATCCTGTATCCTGCTGTTTGCACTGCTATTTGCAATGTTCATTGTCACTGTATTATTACAGATCACATAAACATCTTTTTACAAAAGTCAGCAGATATCTTACTGTGTCAGGAAGAGCATTCCTATCTGCCGTACTGTCTTTTTAATCAGAATAAAACCACAGCCCACCAAGATCAGTAATTTCATTTAGGTAAATACAACATATAAACCAAGATCAATAATCTCATTAACGTAAGTATAACATATAAATATACCTTAACAGCTAAAGGTACCAAAGGTACCAGAAAGTTATGATAGCATTTAGTTCCTACAGTTTCCAAAAGCAGTTGTATTGCTAAGTACATTTATGGATTCGGCACGATTCCTCTTTCAGCAAGATGACAAAGTCTGCCCTAAAACTGATACACTTACCAGTTCTTGCTGGTACAGGACACATCACAGTGGGTTGAGAATGAGGAGAGGATTTTTTTCAAAGATAAATTTGGAGGACACTGCATCTGGCCCTTAAGAATTTGGCCTCTGAGGCTCACAGTGGCAAATACATTTATTAAATATGTTTATGACAGTAGTACTCTTTCAGAGAACACAGTAGAACATGCTGTTTATATATGCCTGAATAGTCTATGAAAAACTGTAGATGGTCTGTGAAGCTGAGATAGAATTTTACCCACCATCACAGATAGTTATCAATTTTTGTATTGGTATTCTTTGGAGAGCAGAGCACAATATAGCTCTAGCTGAGATTGAGTTCGATTGCAGTATAAGAAGCAAATACTACTATCATGTATTGTCACTACAAAATATATCTTTAACAAATAATTTCTTACTCATTTAACCATAATCTTTTCAAATACATATTAAAAAAATCAGTCATCATAAGAAACAATGCCAGTAAAACTTGTGTTACAACTCTTGACATCTAACAATGCAACGTTTTTGGAAAACGTGTTTTGCAAGCAATAAATTAGTATTCTAATCCCCTATTTTGGGGATAAATATGCCTGCTTTGGGGGTTATTAAAAAATAATAGGTGCTTTTTAAAAAGATACATTTTTCAGAAATAAACGAAAGCTCATCAATAGTTATTTAATAAGTGTTATGATGGTATTTTGAAAAATATGATTCCTGTGTGGTTTTCCTTTCATGGCATTATTCTTCATTTGGGCAATAGGAAATAAAAAGCTGTTGAATATTAGGCATGGCAGCAGTCAGTGCACAAGCATCTCTTTGTATTTACTTGCTATTTTCTACTTCTCAGTTCCTGAAGCTACGACTTTACTCTAAATTTATTTCATTTTTACTTGATAAAACCATTAGAACCTAGTCCTAGTATCAGTTCTAAATTAAGTCAGTTACTACGGAAGGAACCTATAGATAGTTTTGATTACTGGCTATTGAATGTATTTAAAGAATGAGACAGGGAACATAGCTCAGAGGATTAAGAACATTTATTATTTTCAGGTCTGAGTCTCTTTCTCCTGAATGAACACTGTCAATAATGTTGCCGTGGAGAAATGGGAAGTAAGTGGCAGATGTAAACTGGATATTATTAAATAGGTATAAGAAGAAATAACTGGGGAAATTATTTGTGCTTATCCAGCTCAATAAAAGAGTAGAGTGCAATTTTTTTTCCTAAGCATTAAGTAACTATATACAATACCGTGTTTTACAGTATTTAAGTTATTTTATATTGAGGGCCATATTCTGCATATCATTTTCACGTTTTATCGTTAGCATATAATACTTTTTACATTAGAATACACTCTACTGTTTAACAGCTCTGAGTGTGTACCCACTCACAGTAAAAGTCATATAAAAGATTATCCCTGATATCCAGGGAATGATTCTGTTGCTATAAGTGATAAAAACAAAACCTCAAGCAGCTGACACTGTGTGGTGTGTATGTTACCTTCTCACTGTAGCACATGTAGAGGGGGTGGCAGGAGGCAGCAATAAGGGTGCTGCACAGGAGGGAAGGTGAGGCAGAGTCTATAAAACTGCTGTTTTCTTGCAGCACTTCTATGCCTCTGCCACAACAGATGAATTTCAGAGTAGCCTTGGACCCTGACAAGTTTCAGTACCAAGCCCAAGCTGTCCATGCTTCTTTGCTTCAAGGGCCTGTATGCTACTCATCTTTCAGACTACTTCATTTCCTACTCAATGGTGTTTCCCACTCATGTAGCACGCACTTCTAGCATGAGACAGACTTCTCATTTCTTTATATTCTTAGTTCTACAAAAGGTTGTTGTAAGCAAGACTATTAACTAACATACTTTTGAATGAAATTAATTCGTTTTGCACCAAAAACATGGTGGATGACAAAAGTAGGACAGTTAGGTGATCTCTTCTATACTCTAGAAATTTAAAAAAAAAAACCAAAACAAAACAACAAAGCCAGCACAATACCAAATGAGCAGATTGTCTTTTCTGTAACAAATCGAGCACATATTCTTGCTTTTATTTTTAAGCACTTTCTTCTCTCAATTTCTTCAATACTGTGATTATTAGGGTAATTGATTAACCTAAAACAGATGTTTCATACCTGAATACAGCAGGTTTAACTTTTAGTTTTAAGTCAAGTCTGATATTCTAGTTTTCTCCTCTTCAGGGATTCAAAGGGATTATGGAGACCTTTTATATTGCCTCAAAAGGAGCAGATCATCACTGAAGTGCCCATGACTGATGTCTTTCATACTCTTACCTTGAATCACTATTTATGTAATGAAATCTCCCATATTTCCCACTATGTGGCATCAACTATTTTTAGCACTTGAAGCAATATGTGTAATAAACAGCTTTTGAAAAAGCATTTAATAGAAAACACATTTGATGACAATCAAATCTTTAAATCTGTCTCTTTCCCTGAAATTTCCTCTTCCATTTTCATGGAAGAGCCTAGGCAATTTCAAATACTCTTTAGGGAGTATCATTTTATGTTCATTTGTTCTCAAATCAGCAATGACAGCATGTTTTTCTTCTCTCTCCAGATTCCTTTGGTATCTATGCTCCTGGTTGTGCTTCTGTCTGGGACCTAAGCGTAGTCCATGCTTTAACAGGTTCTGTTTTGTAAGAGGTAGTTGTCTACCTCTATCACATTGCTCCATCAACCTAATAAGAAATTGGTCTTACTTTATTACCACACTACAGAGTTTCTGTATCACATTGCTCAAATCACATCAATATTCACAGAATCCTTAGATAGCAGTTTAATTAATGAATTGAAGGTGGTGATTTTCACTGTACCAGCCTGATGTATCACAAAGCATGTGACATTATTTAGGTGCTTTTTCACATGCACGGTCTAGAGAAGCAAAATATAGAGTATCTTGCCTAGTAAAACAATTTGATTACAAAAAATACCATAGTCTATATGGCTGAAATTTTTTCAAATATGAGATTTGGGCTTAATTTCTCTTCTAATCATTCAGCAGCAGCAGCTTATGTTGTCTTACCTGTATAAAGATTCTTTGGCTAACAGAACATACCACAGTATTTGTGATCTGAATAGAAAATCAATGTCAATACACATGGCATTTCATCCAGTAAAAATGACATTCCAGAATGTGAATGTGAGCACAGTGGGTAAATTCCTGCTTTGATGGCAGTGGTAATCTCCAGCAGACCTAAGCAGAGGCCACATTTCAACTGGTGAGTTCTGCAATCTGTCTCTAAATATGGCTGTAAAATCTGAAAGTAAATAATTGACAAGCCAGGTTAAGATGGCATGACTTGACGAGTGTGAAAGACATTATAAATTCATATATCTGTCTGAATGTTTCGAGTGAATTTGTGTTTCATGACTGATTGACACTTAAAATTAATTAAAATAATTTTAGCCCAACCACTATGAGAAAGCAGAGAAGTCATGTGGAGAGAGCATATATATAATTTCATGGTCTGAAAAAAAAATAAAATTCACACCCTTTTAAACAGTAGAGAATCCAGTCCTCAGTCGAGATTACAAACAGATTTTTTTGGTGTCTAAATTAATACATCATACCTCATAAATTCTAAAAAAGCAAGATGTGCATAGACTCTCTGACTTTTTCATTCTCCTCCTACCTCTCTCCTCCCTTCCTAACTCTGCCCCTCCTTCTTCCTTCCAGTATGACTCCTTTAATGTCTATGAACAACACAGGTCACACTACTTTGTTCTGTAGAAGTGGAATTAATGTAACCTCTTCCCTCTTCTGCCAAATAACCTGTTTTCATAACAATTTATAGACTTTTTACACCTCTATCCCAGAGCCAAACTTGCTCTGCAAATTGTTTTTTCTGTTTGAAAAATATTAGGGTCTTCCAATACACTCAATCATATTTAGCCACAAATACATATCTATGTTATTTTTGCAGTCATTTATGTAATAAAACAGGCTGATGACCAAATTGGACAATAATTTTTTATGTTATCATTTTATGTGCATATGTAAATCCTATTGAAATGTCACAAAGAAATCCTGACAGGTTTTTTTTGCATGTATAACAAAATGGCTGCCAAGGATAATATGAAGTGATCAAGCTCAAAAACCACTAGCTAGAAATGAACAACGAAAAGCTAAATAACTTAGGCTTTTACCTCCAGAACTGACTCATACAGGAACATAGATACTTACTCTATATGGGCTGAAAAACTAACATTGAACTCTTACTGTATTGGGTGCTGTATGTACCCCATAGATTCATAAACCAAATGACTGCTTCTCCCTTTGCACGGCCTTTTGTCATATATTTTCCTTCAGATGTTTGAGTGTTTACCCTCTACCAGCAGACATTCTTCAGAAAATTCATCACTGAGATTCATAGTAACATCAATGATGTAAACTAAGGTGACAACAATAACATAGGGTGATATTTAGGCACTTATCATCATCTGATGTCAGAACAACTTGCACAGTTCATCCTTGGAAAACAAATCTGAAAGCATGGTTATGAGCTATGAAATTGACAACTGATTCTGCATTTATAGCAATGTGAGAGTTTTCTGTGCTCATTCACCAGATCCTTTTAGCTGTGCATATTCCAAAAGTCATGGCAGTCCGG
>NW_008599565.1:0-17185 GCF_000691845.1 Merops nubicus
AGCTGGCCCCAGTGAGTGGAGATGTGTTTTAGGAGGAGGAATGGAGACTTCAGCCTCTCCCCAACCTCAGCCAGCTGAGCCTGTGGCTGTGTGTGCTGCAGGGCTTGGAAGAGGACAGGGACACCTTGCAGTGGCTGCTCAGCCTGTTGCTCCAGAGCCCTGCTGTGCTCCCAAAGCACAAAAGCAGCAGTGCTGCTTCAAAGAGGACTCCATCAGCTCCTTGAGCTTTCAAAGACCTGGTGTTACTTTGCTGTGGATTTAGCATCGCCCCTAACCTCTGGGTCACGTCGACCAAACCACTCTGCAGCCTGTTTAAGCTCCAGTAGTCTTGGCTGGATTTCTGGTTTAATTTGGAGACAGCCTGCTGTAGCTCTGCACTGTAAATGCCCTATTAAGCAGTTAATTATTTCTCTATAATACTAGCTTTTATCTTTAATACAACAGTTTTACTGTCTCTGATAATTACAGAGTCTTGGATAACTCTCTTAAATCTAATGAGGCATGACAAGCTGTGTTCAACAAGGCACCACACCATTAACTTCTTGCCTCTTACTTGTCATCTTATCACACTGAATTACTGTATTTCTAGCCTGAGTGGTTGTGGATACATAACATGTCACTTTTCATTAGCAAAATAATGAAAATCATCCTTGGTGCTCTCACAGGCAAGCTAGTGGTCATCTGGTTGGCCTGGAGACCCCTCCAACAGCTTCTCTGCAGCATTGTGCCCTTTGTCCCATGAGCTCTTATTAAGTTTCAATACTTGAGTCTGGTGACTCCAACAGCTTGGTTGGTCCATGGGTCTCTTGCTTGGGGGTGGGTGAAATGCAGATGGCCCTCTGAAGGGCATCAGTGGTGACAGCCCTTGTCTCTGATGGTGGAAGTCATTGCTGCAGGGATGTCTCCTGGTGGGGTTCAACTGAGTAATTTCTTCTGGACAAGTTTAGGCCACAGGCTGCTGTGGAAATGCTTGATATAGTCTGACCTGACTTCTGTGTTACCACCTGTTGTTGGCAATAATGGCTCAAGCTGCTGGGGTGCTGTTTCTCTGTGGATTTGATGGTGGCACTGACAGCTGTGCATGTGCCTGACCCAAGTCCTGGGGTTAGGGGGTTTGTCCTTTCATACATCACCCAGTCACCTTGCCAGTAGAAAAGTAAAAAGTTATAATTCTGAAACATCAGGGCTCCTGGCAGGGAAGCTCCTGCATCCTTCCAGGCTGGACCAGAAAGGCTTTTCCCAGGGGAATGAGCCCAGGCTGCCCTTGGGGCAGATGGTGGGGTCCAGTTGGCAGGCTGGATGCTCAGGTCCTGCTGGACTGGACAGACCAGTTAATTACTGCCTAGGTGCAGAACAGCAAAGAGACCTTTGTTTTTTTTAAATCAGCTGTATCCAGATAATATTTTGGTGTTTTTCTCCAGCCTTTACTGAGCCTGCTGTTGACTCAGCTCTTGAAGGTGTCTGTCTTCTGGTATGCAGACCTTGTATGAGTTGTGCTGTCAGAGCTGGGGAGGAAAAAGCCTCCTTTCATTTTATAACCCAAGGTTGAGTTATTCCCATCCATGGGACCAGCTAGTGTGGTGGATTAGATTAGTTTCTGGCTCTAAAAGGTCAGAAGCTGTTCTCTTCTCTGCAGTTTCACTACCTGGAAGACTAACCACTGGGTGGAGTTTAAATCTGGAAAGAGAGCTGGATGCCAAGCCCTGTTTAAAATTGTGCTGGCCTTCTCAGCAGTGTTAATGATCTAAAATGGGCTGGAGGTGTTGCTGGTGCCTGCTCCTCCTGCAGGCAGTACGGAAAGTCATGTCTGTAAGAGGACATCGGGGCTGTGTAGAAGGATTTGGTGATTAACACTCACAAAATCTGCTCTTGGGGTGGTTTCTCTGGCAGTTGTGCATTGCACGTTGATTCATACTCATGTCCTGCTGCTTTCAAGCTCCTAGTTTCACTAGGTGGCACCACCAACCAACTGCTCTGACAGCCTGGCAGAGATGTGAGCAGGAATTAGAGATGATGCACTGAATTTTTATAGTTTTTCCATTTCCCTAAAAAAAAAAAAAAGTCCTAGCTCATTATTTTGAGCTCTGAATCCTGTTGAAGCTGGCAGAGTGGTTGGGAACTGACTGTGGCCAACTGAACCTGCTGTCTGTCCTGAGCTCCTTAGCACTGGCGAGGGAGGAGAGTGGTTCCAGCAGCCAAGGTGAGGTCAGGGCTCTTCACCTTCTGTCTGCTGAGGTTTGGAGGCAGCAGCTGTAACAGTGATGTCTCTAGCTCTAGATGTTGCCTCTGATTGGCAGCCTTACCACAAAGCAAGACAGTGCCACTGAATGCCCTTTGGGGTTTTTTTGGGGGTTATGTTGTTGTGTTTAGTTTTTTTTTTGTTTATTTAACTAATCTAATGTAGTGGAGAAGCCTTTTCCAAGTCTGCTTGTTCCAGAGCATTACTACCTGTGGGTTTAAAGGGAGAAGACTTGGCCTGGTAGTTGATACTTTCTAAAATGGGCTCCTTGCTGGAATGACAACAAAAGAGTCAAAACTGACTTCTGCATGAGGTGTGGTACTTGGGACTTCTCCTGTCTGTGCAGGTATAAAGCTGGTTGAACCCAAGAAGAGCATCAGTTCTGTGACAAACTACCCAAGACCTTCTGAGATGCTTCTACAATGCTCAGACCCCACTCTAAGCAAAACTAGGTACAACTCCAGCTTGCTGCTACCCCCAGGTAGTAACTACAGAAAACTCAGAACAGCAACTGCAACAGGCAGCAGCAGAGGACTCTGCAGAGGAGGACAAATGTGAAGGACTGCAAAGAGCAAACTCCTCTATGGCCAGAGTGACTTCTTTAAAGAATCATAGAATGGTTTGAGTTGGAAGGGACCTTTAAAGGTCATCTAGTCCAACCCTGCAATGAGCAGGGACATCTGCAGCTAGATCAGGTTGCTCAGAGCAATGTCCAACCTCACCTTGAATGTTTTTTAAGGCAAGAAGAGATGCTTCAGGTGTCTCTTTTGGGGTGTATGTTTGGTGGTGCTGAAGCCACGTGTCTCTGGCTGCTCTCCACTTTGGTAGCCAGTGGGCATGCAAGATATTGTAAAATGTTATAATGTTTTAATACCAGCTGGCACAAGCTTGGAGCCAAGCTGGTACCCTGGTAGTGGATATCACCAGATCCTCTGGTCCTGTTGGCTGCAAGGAGGAGATGGTTTTACTGTGCTGCTGTGGCTGAAAACCTTAATGGACTCTTGAGCCTTCTCATTTCACTGCCACTACTAGAATTTCAGTTTGCTTGCAAGTATAACTGGTTGGTGGGGAGTGATGAACCCTCCTGAGCTTCCCTTAGGTCCCATGGCATGAAAATACTGCTGCTGAAGGCTGCCAGAAGCACCCATCCATCTCCCAAACACCTCTGCTCTTTGTCCTTCTGACTGTGGGTGCAGGCATTGCCTGCTTAGACTGAAGCCAGGTCCTCTGGCTTTGTTCAGCTTCAGCCTGACAAATGCTGAGGGTCCCCCAGATTTTTTTTTGATTGTTTTTGTGTTGAAGATCAGCACAGACTGCACACGTGTATCAGTTCAGCTCTGCTGGTTGATGGAACCTCTGTAATCTTCTTTGCAGTGAAACGATTTAAGGAACCCGAGGAAGAGAGGCGTCCCTGGAGGATATGGTGAGATTTTTAATTTGGAGCTTGAAAAGACCATGTACATATAATTTTCTTTCCTACTAACAGTCTTCTAGGCCTTCTGAATATCCTGCCTGGCATGAAGTGCTCTGTTGTTGTTTTCTAAGGAAACCTACAAAGCTGGTGCTAGAAGTAAAATTCCCTTGCCTAGCTCCTCCAGAGAACCTTGTTTGGTTTTTCCTCCAAAATAGTTTGGGAGGCCTTGGTCTTAAAGTGGTATTCTAAAAATCATTTGGAGTTGGCTAAACTGCCCTTTTTCACCATGTACAACTCCTTGGGCATCAGGAATGCTTCCTAGGGGAAAGCAGATCCCTGCAGAGCCTTTGCTTGGCTGCTTGCTCTGCTGCTGGTGCTCCAGGGTATGGATATTTTTGCCTTTCTCCTCTCCAGGTTTTATGACACCTCCAAGCAAGCCATTGGTGCCCTCTTCATCCACTTTGCCAATGTTTTTCTGTCAGATCTCACTGAAGAGGACCCTTGCTCTCTGTGAGTACACAAGGTGCTTTTATTTGCCCCATGTCTCTAAAAGCCTGAAGCAAGCCTGTTGGAAAATGCCATGTGTGGTGGAAACAGATCTGTTTGAAGATACCTTGGGATAAATCATGCTGAGCTTATTTCCAGGGATGGGAACTCAGCCACTTCTCTGGGCAACCTGTTCCAGGGCTTTACAACCCTTTAAGTGAAGAAATTATTCCTTCTATCTAACCTAACCCTCCCCTGGTGCAACATGAGGCCATTTCCTCTTGTCCTTATCACTTGCTACCCTCTCTGACTAGAACCTATACCACTTGCTACCCTCTCTGACTAGAACCTCCTTTCAGGTTGTCCTAGAGTGATAAGGTCTCTACTTTATCCTCATTTGAATAACTCCTGTAGGCTTCAAAATGCTGCTGAAAACCTTCTGGTCCATCTCCTTTTTATCTATATAAAGTGCTGCACCTTCACACAACTTTAAACAGACACAAGTTTAGCTGGGACTAAATATAGCCTCTAAAACGATTTATCATTGTTTTATTAAATAGACACTATTTAAAAACAAACCTTTTTTTGTGCTATGCTGTGCCCTTGAGGTTTGTTTTTTTTAATATATTGTTTTAAATTTCCCTGTGCTGCCTGACTTGTCACCCCAAACCAGGCAGCTTAAACTTGACAGCCCTGGGCTTTGATGTTCATACACTACATGGCCTGCCCAGTATAAACCACCAGAGCTTCATGTTTGTGTTGGAGTGCTCTGCTCTCAGCAGCTGGAAACTGTAAGAAGCTGGTCTGAGCCTTTGGATGTAGAAAAACTTAATGTTGTGTTTTCAAAGTGGATTTCAAAAGCAGATTGTTTCCAGTGTCTTTATTCTGAGGCAGTATCAAGTTCTGGGGAAGGAAATGTTCATTCCTGTACCTCTGTGCTTGGTGTTCTCTTCAGGCTGTAGAAATCTGGCCTGACCTGGCAGAAAATATCCCAATGATGGAAAACTGGTTGGAAAACCTTAGTCTGAGCGACAGCTTTTTCCTCTGGAGCTCATTAAAATACCAAGCCCTGGATTAAAGCTTGGACTCTGTGGTTCCCAGAAGGTCCCTGCAAGTTTCCTGCCCCTGGTGCTTTGTCCAGTGAGCCTTGAACACCTAAAGCTGCAGAGCAAACCAGCTGAGCCCAGATTTGGAAGGGATGGGTTCAGCTACTGGATCTGCAGTGGAGACCCTGAACTGGGCTTTTGGGGACCCCAGCAAGCCTGCTGTTGAGCCAAGGCTCATCACCTCTCCCAAGACCTTCTGACTTTCTTTGCTTATAGGAGCCCTTTGCAGCTGCTCAGGAAAATTGAGTTTTTTGCCTCTTCTGCTGCAGAGTTTGCAGAGCAGCTGTGGTGTCTGAGAAGCTTCCACTTTCTTGTAGGAAATTCCAGAAATTGCTCCCTTCTCTGGTTTATAAACCAAGAAATTGCTGGTAAAGCTATTAGGAAAACCCAGTAGAAGAGAAAGGAAGTGAGCTTGGACTATTAGGTGGGGATTTCTTAAGTCTTGGGTTCTTTTTAATGGATTCTTATATTGAAATAAAAGATTGTGAGTAACACTTAAGAACACAACTGAAATCTGGATTGTTCTGTCCTTAGCTACCTCATTAATTTCATCCTTGATGCCACGCTGGGGATGCTGCTGATCTGGCTTGGTGTGAAGGTTGTCTCTTGGGTTGTGCAGCACAAGAAGTGCACGTACCTGGTCTTTGGAGAATATGGTAGGTGTCAACTGCTCTGCACAAAGGTGGCTTGTTTGCTCCCAGCAAATGAGAATGGGGGGGGAAAAATGGCAGAAACTACAGTTTGGGGAGAAGATGTGAGCAGCCTGCTGTTGGAGCAGGTCCAGAGGAGGCTACAAAAATGCTCATAGGGCTGGAGCCCCTCTGCTATGAGGCCAGGCTGGGAGAGTTGGGCTTGTTCAGCCTGGAGAAGGCTCCAGGGAGACCTTCTGGTGGCCTTTCAGTACTTAAAGGGGACCTAGAAGAAAGGTGGGGGTAAGCTTTTTAGTAGGGGCTGTTGCAACAGGATGCTGTGTGGAAGGATTTGGTGATTAACACTTAAAATACATGCTCTTAAGGTGGTTTTTCTGGCAGGGTTGTACATTGATTCATACTCCTGTGTCCTGCTGCTTTCAGGCTCTTGGTTTCAGTAGGTGACACCACCAAGCAACCACTCTGCTCGTGTCCCTGAAGGGACTGTCAGGAGTTAGAGATGATGCACTCAATTTTTATTTTTTTTCCATTGCCCTTTTAAAAAGAAAACAAAAAGTCACGGCTCATTATTTTTAACTCTGAATCAAAACATTCCATGATTCTTTTTGGGTATTTTTTGCTATTCCCTCACTTCAAAGCATGGAATTGTTCTTGTGTTTGCCTCAGGCTGTAGCAGACGTCAGCAGGACACAGCTTGGCCCCAAAACTGAGTTCTCAAACGACTTCTAGGGTTTGGGGTGGGGAGGTTGGAAGCTGGTGTTTTGTTTTTTTTTTTAGGTTTGTTTTGTGTGGTTTTTTTTGTTGTTGTTGGTGTTTTTTGTTTTGTTTTTTTTTTTTAAAAATCTCACCAATTTTAGGCATGCCTGAATCTGGCTTCTCTCTTCCATCCCTGCTTTAACAGAGAAAGTTTCAGGAAGGCTTTTCTCAGCCAGTCCCACTAGAGGGTAGCACCTCTCTTCAGAAAGAGCAGAGCCAGCTTCCAGGAGAGCTGGAAGGAAAAAGAACCCTTTGCCTATTTTATATCTAATATAAAGGTTAATTCAGTCTTACTTGATAACATACATCCTGCTCATACTTGTCCCATTCCCACCTTCAAGACCTCAGCTTCCACGAGAGCTGGAAGGAAAAAGAAAATGAACCCTTTGCCTATTTTACATCTAATATAAAGATTAATTCAGTCTTACTTGATAACATACATCCTGCTCATACTTGTCCCATTCCCACCTTCAAGACCTTAACCCTTAGGTCTGTTCTGAAGGTCCTCTCATTCCTTTGTCTTTTCAGTAGCTGGTCTGCTTACTTGAGTTGGTAGAACTTGAACCAAACTGGGATGAGTGTGGAGACCCCAGTGACTCGTGAGCTCTTACTCAGGCTCACATTCAGCACGTGTCAATGGGTGTGAATGTGTCGTGGGACAGGAGGAGGCAGCAAAAGCAGCTACAGACTGGGAATGAGAGGACAAGAAATGAGTGGAAGTGATGTGATGTGGCAGGGCTGGCTCTCACCAAACCTCAGAGGGGCTTTAAGGGCTGCAATGGCTTCCAGAGCAGGTTCAGCATCCTACAGCATACATCAGGCAGGGTCTACCACTTTTCCCCACATGGCTTTTCCTGAGAAAGTTGAGGAACCAAGGGCAGATTGCTAAAAACATTCAGATGAGACAGCTGAGGAATCCAGATATTCTTGGTTCAGGGACTGGCATTTTTCCCTTGCTGAGCAACAGGGACTCAAAGCTCCACCACAGCCATCCCAGGGTGCAGCTTCAGCTTTGTGAGCCACGTCTGCAGCTGAGCAGCAGCAAGGAAATATTAAACTGTATTGACAGCTTGCCTTTATAGAGCAGTAATGAACTTCTGTTGAGCTGTAGCTGGCCCCTCCTGAAGGTTGGCTTAGACTACAGTAACAGCTCAATCCTCTGAGGAAATCTTGCTTTCATTAATAATAATAATAAAAAAAAAACCTCTGCTATTGCTTGAATTTAGCTCTTGAATTGGGGCAGCTCAATCCTCTGAGGAAATCTTGCTTTCATTAATAATAATAAAAAAAAACCCCTCTGCTGTTGCTTGAATTTAGCTCTTGAATTGGGGATTAAATCTCATCCACTGAGCACTGTTCTTGGTGTAGTCTCTGGCCAGAGTGACCACAATGGAAAAATTATGTAGGAGTCAAGTGACATGTCCAGTGCAATGCTGCTGTAGGGCCAGGGAAGGAGAACACTGCTGTCCTCATCTGGCAGGTTAAGTAGCTGCCAAAACGGTTTGGAAGATGCTGGTAAACTTTGTACAGTTTGATACAGGCTCCAGAAATATGATTCATGTTCTGCTGTAATTGCTGTACCAGACTGTGTTGCTTTCCTCAATTCTCCAGAGAAGCAGAAGCCTCTCTTGCAGAGGAGGAAGGGCAGAGTACTAGGGAAGCACCAAACCAGTGTTCCAGTGACAACTGCCATTGCTTCAACCACCAGGGAAGAGCAGTTGTCTTTGCCCAGCACAGCCAGCACCCATCTATCTGCATCTTCCAGCAAAAAGCCTGTTGTAGCTGCCTCCTTCCTGACTCCCCAGCTCTTGGTTGCATCCCTGTTGCAAACTGCTGCAGTTATCCTCTTGTTTTGGGCCCCAGCAGCCCCTTCCCCTCTGCTGTTGGTACCTTTGTCTCCCCAGCCCCAGGTCATTCTCTGGGTGACTGCAATAGCTATGTTAGTGGAGAAGCAAAAGGAAGGGAAATCACCCAAATCTGCACTGCTTTAAGCTTCCAGCTGTCCAGAAGCATTTAGAAAAATCAATTACTTTATTATTTCCAAAATCTAGGAGACGGCTATTCTGAGATCAGCCTCTTGGACTTGATGATCCTAGAGCTCCTTTCCAACCATAGTGAGTCCATGATTCTCTCTACTGCCTGAGCTCTGGCCAAAGCCTGCTGCAGCCAGGAACAACCTGTTTCTCAGCTAATGGGGAATGCTTGGCTCCAGAGATCAAAGCCTGGAGAGGTGGTTTCTTCATCTTGGTTCAAGTAGGCTTTGGAGAATGATGGTTGCCTTCACTCAAAGCTGACAAACTCAAAATGCTCTGTGCACCATTGCTCCAGCAGCAGGGCTTCTCTGTAGATGCTCTCCCTGAAGGTGACTTCTGGAAGGAGGAGAACAAAGTGCAAGCTGCAAAGTTTTCAGGAGGTGGATACCCAAGATCTTGGAGGTGCTGGTGGGTCCATACAGACTGAGCAGAGGAAATGTTGATGTGTCCCACCTCCAGACTGCTCCAGCCCTCTCTTCCTCCCTCCCACGTTCCCATGGCAGTGAGCAGCTCCCTAAAGGGAACCTCTGAATGGCTGAGGTGTTTGGGCAGTTCAGTTTGTCTAATGACACTAAAGTATTAATTCAGAAATACTGGAGTGTTTTGTAGAAGCAAACAGTATGAGTTTGCATTCAGAGATGGCTTCTGCAGTCTGCAAGTAAAACAGTGAAGAGGAGCATGATGAAATGATGGGGAGAAATTTCTCCTGGGGAGAAAGAGGATGGTCTTGCTTGAAGATGCCTCTCTGGTTGCCAGTCCAGATGCTGACTTGTGTATGACTGTGGCTGCAGTCACTGACTAGTCTAAGCTTGATGCTTTGTGCTCATTCACTGTCTGGAAATGGAAAGGCATGTTGCTTGGAGGCCTTTAAAGGCTGTTTAGTGGCCTGTTGAACTCTGCTGGTCAGATTGAGTTGTAGGAGAACATGCTCTGTGCCAGCTGATGAGTTTAACTGAGGACCTGTGTAGGCTGCTCTTGGCCCTGTTGTGATGTTGTACAAGATTTCCATAACAAATCTTCCCACATCCTGAAGCAGCCAAGGGAGCTGGCTGCTGATGTTTGAGGAAATACTGCTGAAAATAGCTCTAACCTGAAGGACTCTCCAGCCCTAGGAACAGGGGGGAAAGTATGGAAAAGACTGAGGATCATCCTCAAATGGTCAAATGTGTGGTCAGGACCCTCACTCTGGGCAAACCTTTGAGCCCTCCTGCCTCTGGCTGACAGCAGCAGTGTTTGCCCCACTGCAGCAGCATCTCCAGGGACTGAAGACCCAGAGCAGTGACTGTGACACTGCAAGCTGGGGACTGACTCCAGCTGTACACTCCCATTTATTTTGGATGTAGAACATAGCAGAAAGGGTCTGGGATGTCCACTGGATTCATCTGGCTTCTCTGTGTCAGGTCCCAGGCTCTGAAAACCTGTTCTTGCCCTCCAAGTGAACATTTCTGTGCAATTCAGATGCTTTACTGCTATTCCTTACCCTCCTCTATACCTGGCATGGATAATTTGATCCCTTGGGTTGGGAGGTACCATTTGAGTATCTCCTAAAAGGTTTTATTGACTTTTTCTATCCCAGCTTTGCCACCCAGTGCAACTTTCACTGCTTTCAAATAACTGCTTTTCCTCACTCCCCCTCAACCCTCCCCTTTGGCTGGGGTTAAACTTTTTCCTACCTGCCCTGTGCACACGCAGTCCCCAAAAAAACATAAATAAAGCTGCCTGGCAGTAGCACGTGGGCCCTGCTGACAGCTTGGTACATTAGACAGCCTGGATTAAAGCTAATCCTGTTGTGTGGTAACAACTCAAATACCTCCAGCCCTGCTGCTTTTGCTCTGGGAGCAGCTGAGCTCCCACGCACCAGGGGAAGATGTGAGAGGTGTTTGGGGGAGGTTGCTGCAGGCATTGGTGCTCCTAGGTCTTCACTGGTGGTCCTAGGTCTGCAGCAAGGATGTTTTGCTGGTGGTGGGGAGCACCAGCAATGGTGCTGGAGGGGAACAGGCTAAATGCAACGTGTACGTCCTTTGGGGTGAAGGTCAAGGAGGATGTTTGTTTCTTGGCAGGGTTGGAGATGACCATAAGAAGCTCTGAGCAAAGAGTATTTAAGCTAAAAGGAGAGGTTGGTGGTAGAGTCCATGTTCAGGGCTGAGGTTACCTTCCAGCTAGGACTGGGGACAAGGAACTGAAAGTGTGCAAAGGGAGCATAATAGATGTAATCTCTTAACCAGTGTGATGTGGAAGCTGCAAAGATCCTTCTCCTCTCTCCTACAAGAAAACAGAACACAGTAAAGAGAAGGGCATTTTTTTCTTTTTTTTTTTCCTGGCCTCCAGGTAGTTGATTGGGGTTTGGTAGCTGTCAATCTTGTGTGACAGAAACAGTCTTGTAGGCACTCACCTAGATTTATGTAAAGGAAACACTCCATGTAAAATTCCTCTCCCATCCATGGAGCAGGGCACCTTTGGACAGCACCTGATCTGCTGAAGACCTTAAGTTGCATCTGATCATCTTGGGGGAAGCTAGCACCTAAATGAGGGGTGTGGTTAGCTGGGCTTGGTCCATGTTCTCCAGCCTTGCTTCCTAGCTGTGGAAGGTGGAGATGTGGCCAGTCTCTCTCGTGGGTTTGTCCAGGAACCACCCCAAAGACTCCCCATTCCTTGATGAGATGCCAATAGATCAGGTGACTTGTGTTACTGGCATTAGAATCTGAGTTGTTTAGGTTGGAAAAGACCTGAAAGATCATCCCATCCAACCATGAACCTAACTCTACCAAGTCCACTGCTAAACCATGTCTCTAGTGGTGAGTTAGACTTGGAGAATGGTCACTCTGAGGTGCATCAATGGTCCTTAGATGACTTCAAACCTGCTAAGGTAAGGAGCAGCCAGCTGAGCTCCTTGGTGAAGAGGAATCAAGCCACCGTCTCTTTATATCTGAAGTCATCCTTGCAGTCCTGTGGGCCATCCTGTTTCACTTTCATCTTTGTCCTGAGTTATTCTGGAGCAGAGCAGCCTCTTGTCCATAGGAGGCCAAGATGCAGTAAAAAGTTACTGTGGAGGTACCCTCTGATCTTCATGTCAGGGGGTGGAAATTAAGTCCTGTCTAATTCTGTGCCCCAGGATGGATTCCTGTACAAAAAAATCTCATCCCATAGGCTGAGAACAAAGCTCACAGTGGAAGAGGAGGAGAGGAAGAGGTTGCAGAACAGTAAGAATTTTGAGCTGCTGAAGGTGGTAGAGTAGATGGCTCTATCCTCTGGTCTCAGAACTGGAGTTCCATAGGTGGGATCTTGCACTTGCACAGTAAAAATTCTTCTCTAGCAAAGTGAGGTTGTCAAACCTCCAGAAAAATCAAGAGCAATTTGATTCCCTTTTTTTTTTCAAACTAAAAGTGTTTTTTGGGGGCATAAAGGAGCTATTGGCATTGGAGACATGGGCAAGTCCATGCCTGGGCTGGGTTAGGAAGCAGGTTGTCTTTTCTAGTGTTTGTGTACCAGCCTGGTTAGCCCAAACCTGTCTGGAAAGATGTCTTGTTGAGGGCCAGGGCTGTCAGATGCACAGCATACAGAGCTAAGAGCCATACCTGTAAGGAGTGGTAATGATACCCTACCCCAAAAGGGTGTGAGGGGACAGGTATATGGGGAGATCTCCAGCTGTCTGCTGTTTTTTGGGCAAGCTGAGCTGTCAGAGGGGAGGTGTTCCACACAGCCACTGTGAGTGCAGTGCAGAAGAGCTGACTTGCAAAGGGTGCTGTGGCTGCTGCTCGGGTCTCCCCACGGGGGATGGAGCACAGCTGACAACACAGAGCAAAAGGGGAAGAGTTCAGATGCAGGAAGGACACATTGGAGGTGTTTGTTTTTTCCTGTTTGGTTTGTACTCAGAGCTCTGATGGGTGATGGTAACCTGGGGTTTTGTAGGAGGATTGGCTGATCTTGAGATATGGGGCAACCAGCCCCGCTGTACCTAACCTGTGCCAAAGACAACGAGGCACTTGACTCTGCCAGGAGAGGCTGTCCATGCTTCAGGAGCATCAAAGCCTCTCCCACACTGGCCTTTAGCTGCCAGCTGCCTGTGACACTGCTCCTGTCTCTGCAGACCACCCATTAAGCTGTTGCTTGCCAGGGAGAGGAGACGTGTGCTTTCCAAAATCCACTGGGCTCTGCTGGTTGCACTCACACGTAACCTTCCTGGCTCCCTCCTCCCTCCCTCTGTGCAGCTGCTCGCTGCTCTGGCACTCTCTGCTTGCTCTCCTCCCAGCTCAGGAACCCCTCTGCAGCCCTGGCCTCCCAGTCCTGCCCTCTACTCACCTTTGCTTCCTTCTCAACTGTAGCTGGGGTGCAAGGTGATCACTCGGAGGTCTCTGACATGGAGACAAGAGCTGGATGCTTCTAATTCTTAGCTGTAGCTTTGCAACGAGGCAAATATTTTGGCAAGTTGCTACCAAGTGACAGAATAAGGACAAATATACACACAAACCTGTTCTGCCCTCACTGGGGAGCAGCTCCCGTTAGAGCTGGGCTTGGTTGACACCAGCTCTTACTAAATCCTGCTGTGTGCTGCTGGTCACTGCACCCAGAGGTTTGCACAGTGCTTTAGAGAAATGTGCTTTTGCAAACTGCTGGTGTTGTCTCCCCCTGCCACATCTCAACTGCTGTGCTGAGGGAAGTGGGGCAGAGCATCAGCCTCTCACAGGGGCTTGGGTGCTCTTGCATGAGTCCAAATTCTGGACTGATGATGCTGAAGAGGAGCGTTGCCAGGGGTTCTCTTTCTATTCAAGTGGCAGAGGAAATGCTACAGCTTTCCTGAGCCAGACAGTGTGGCTGAGTTTTGCAGAGCTGAGCTATTCTGATGAGCCTGGGAAGGTGATAACCAGCTGGCAGGGCGCTTGCAAAGCCCATGTAATAGATATGGTGCCATTACTGTTGTTAACAATGCAAATATGCTTTTACTTACTACTTGGGGAGTGCCCCATTGGAAACATTCATATTTAATTAGCATTGATTCTTTTTGAGTGAATTGCTCTAAAACCCAGAGCAGCAGAGCCCCTGTCTCCTGCTCAGACAGCAAGGATCACATAACCAGCCATCCACTTCATCAGCAAAAAGCCAATTAATTCTGTCTAGAACTGAAAGCTTGTGCTGCTTGTGTTGAAATTGGTGAGCAGAAATGTTCAGAGTGTTGCTGGCAATGGGGTGGGTAAGGCTTGGCAGGAAGCAAATTGCAGGTGATGTCTTTAATGAAGGATTGATTTTTTTTTTATAGAGGAGTGTGCAGGACGCTGACTGGTTCTTGTACAAAGGAAAGTCAGCCCAGCAGTGTCTTCTCTTGAGGATATTACTGGGATTAGTCTTGGTGCAGAAAGGATTTTCAGTCTGCCATTCTGGTCAAAATAGCTGGGGTTGTGTGGGCTGCTCCAATCCACTGGAAGGGTTGGGGAAAAGTGGAGGGAACCCATCTCTGCAGGCTCTTGTAGGCTGGGCAAGGTGAAAAGAAATCAGATCTCTGGTATCTGGGCAAAAGATCAGCAGACAAGGGGCAAACAGTGCCCCAGCTGATGATCACAACTGATGCCCCAAAGCAATACATGCCTGTAAGGAACAGATTGAGTAGGATGATGAGCTTTCTGAGCTTTGAAGCTTTCTTGAAGGAGGATTTTGGTACTCTGTCCTTTCAGGAGAGGGGATACTTGAACTCTTTTACAATCAGGGCTTCCCTCCCCTCCAGTCCCTCTATCCATCCAGATCAAAGTAGCTCCATAGCAAGGGTGGATACAGGCAATGCCCACCAATGGCTGAGGGGGAGGAAAAAATGCATCTCCAAGGCTCTGTACATCCTTTCCACCAAGTGGAGAAGAACATATTTCTCATCCAAACCAAGAGACATAAAGGTTGATCTAGTCTCCTTGGACTTACCAGGAATGGTTTCTCCATTAGGCACTCGTGGTACTGCTCGAGAGCCCAGGAGGGTCTGTGAGTGCTGCTGTGGCTGGATAAACACAGGGAATTTCCTGTCTTCAGGCAAAGACAGAGCTGTGAGTTTTACAGAAGCTGCTGCCTGCCTCGTAGGACACTTGTAGGACTTGATCCAGCAAAGCAGTTGATCTAGAGAGAACAGGCAATGGGGAAGGAGATGAAAGGGGTTTTGGTGGTGTTCTCCTCATGGTGGATTCAGAGGCATGTTGGTGGGGTGGGAGGAAGATGAATACAGTTAGTGTTAGCATCTGGGAGGTAGTTAGGACTTTTTGAGTCAAGTCTGTTGTTAATTGCTTGCCCTTCAAATGAACCAGAGGTCTGGATAACTGCCACCTCCCATTTCAGAATCAGCTTTAAAAAGAAGAAAAAGAGAAATAGTTTCTAGAACAAAAGACTGGTGGTGGTGTGTGTGTGTGGTGTCTCAAGAGGGAGAGCTCCCTTAGTTATAGATGAGTTGGGTTCAAAAGCACAACTGTGGTATGAAAGACAAATAGCTGCCCTGATCCAGGGAGTCTTCATGAATGGAACTGAGGTTGCCTTTCTGCACTGATTTTTCTACATCACTTTGCAAAGGTGCCAAATGAGCAGCAACTCATAAAGGATGCCAATCTGTTAAATTTTCTTTAATACAAGTCAGATTTCTTCCTTTTTTTTTTTTTTAAACCAGAAAGATTTGAGCTTAGATGTTGGTATGTTTTGATCTTCAATGGAGTAATGACTTGTAGACCCAGGAGGGATCCCAAACTTTTCTGCCCTAGGCGTGTGCTCCTACGACTATAGACAGAAAATCTCCATGAATTTTAAGTTCAGTATTATTTGTCTCACTACAAAGCTTGCAATAGGGAAACACTTTCTTGTTCCTCTAATCATCTTGGGTAACAAGCATGGGGCAACTCTTCTGCAAGGCTGTCTCCTCCTCTCCTCTGTCTCAGATTTAATGTGCTGTTTTCCCAGGTGACCCTCCACAAGCTGCTGCCTGGATTGGCCAGTGTATTCTCTACCTGCTGATAATGGTTTTTGAGAAGACTGTGATTAGTCTTGTCCTGCTTATCCCTGGTTGGACAAAGGTAAGCTCCTGAGCTGTGTTTTTCTAGCCACGGTTGTGGCTTATTTTTTGCCAGTTAGACCTTATTCGTGGTCCCCATCATCATTGGTCTTTAATCCTTACAACTTGTTGACATCTCTCTGTAGTCATTAGTTGTTACTTAAGTTGGTGGAAATGTGACTTTCATAACAGTTTGGCTTTTGGCCTGCTCTCCTGCTAGTCAAAAGCTAGTAGAATAAGATGATGCTTTAATTTTCTTCTCCATCCTTGGAAAGATAAAATGGGCTGGTCTGGCAGCTGAGCTGCTTCAGTTCTGCCAGAGGGTTTCTGCATTATCTTGTCAAGTCAGTTCATGTTGGTGTTTCCTGATCCTGTGCCTAAACCAGGGGGACTTTTAGAGGTTATTTGGAAAGAAGTATCCCAGTAGTGTGCTGTCCTTCCCTCCTCCAAACTGCCTCTGTATGGTAACTGTGATCACAAGTTTATCTTCTAAAAAATAATACACTAATAACCCTGTGGCAGTTGTAGCCACATACATGGGAGCAGGTAGGTGTGATGAGTTTTTAAAAAAACAGTTCTGAGTGATGGGTATCTCCAGTACTGAGAGCACTTCAACACAGTGCCTGTGTTTAGTTCAGTACCTCTCAGGCTGATGGGAATTGACTGAGGAGTTCTGGACATCAATCTGGGAGCAATTATCTGTTTAAGGGCCTGTCCTTCTAACCAGTAGCCAACAGTGCTGGCTTCAACATGAACTTGTTGTTCAGCAGCACACACTGCTAGATCCAGAGATGCTGCTGAGTTCCTCTCCATGCTTATCACATGTGGCTGGTGTCCTTGTTTCACAGCTGGGCTCCAAGGAGTTTAGGAAAGTCCCAGGAAAGCCCCACCAGTTGTTCTGGGTGGTTAAACTGGAAGAGGAGCAGCACTCACTTCTTCAGCTGTACAAAAGCCTGTCTTTGGCAGCTGAGCCAAAGGAACAGCCTGTGCAATCTTTCCAAGAGCTGGGCTAAAGCAAACCCTGCAGAGCCCTACCTAGCAGGCTGCTGATACGTGGCAGCAACCAGTTTGCAGTGAAGACCTCAACAGAGCTGTTCAAATAATGCTTCTAAATGCTTTCTCCTCTGCAGCTTCAGCAGATCCTCCTGGGTTATATCCCAAACCCCCAGCTGGAGCTTGTCCTGGTCATGCTGGTTGTGCCCTTTATAGTCAATGTAAGTGATGCCTCTGCCAACAGTGGGTTGGGGTGGTTTGGGAATTGTGGTCCCCCTGCAATGGAACTGGCCCAGGATCTGGCTTGGGGCAGCTGAAATAATTGAGGTGGCTGGGACAGGGTGGAGGGGGGTGGAAGCAAACGTTGTTGTGAATACACCAATGTGTCACTACTACTGCCCTGCCATGGTCTCTGTTCCTAATTCCCACTCCCTTGTCCATGCTGCTGACTCTTTGGAGAAAGCTGGGGCTCCTTAGCTGAGGGCTGCATCCTGGCAGC
>NW_008599565.1:17233-19735 GCF_000691845.1 Merops nubicus
AGGAATGCCCTAAAGCCCCTATAGGATGGCTGGTCAGGGGTGACTTTTGGCAACCTACCCATCTAATGATTTGACTAGACTTCAGATTGTGTTACAGCATGACAAGGTGTTCAGGTGGCCCAGAACTATTGATCTTTGCAAAACTAGCTTGGTGAAACTTCTTGAAAGCTCACCTTGGTCCTGGTTCCCCTGATTCTGAGTGATCCTTGGCCTGCTGCTTGGTTCCTGCTAAAAGGGGAAGTGAGAAGAAGGTGTTAATGTTCAGATTTCCCCTTGGACAAGGAGGGATTCAAAGTCTCTTCAGTTTATACCATGAGCATGACAGTGGATGCAACATTGGCAAAGTTGGGTTTGCCTGTTTGTGCTCCCAGTTTTCTCCCCACCCCAGATGGCACTTCCTTATTGGAAGGCAAACTCTGGTTCTCAAAGGAGTGACCAGGGACTGATGCAGATAGAGCAGATAAACCTGGAATGGAGTTTGTTTGAAGAGTGTTTTTATTCCTGGTGGAAACCTGGCCTGTTGTGGTGGTTGTATCATTTTGAGGGTTTAGTGGTAGGTTTTGGGGTGTGTGTTTTATGCTTGTTTGGTTTTTTTGTTCTGTTTGTTTTTTTCATTGGGTCTTCAAGTATGGAATCAATAGGATTGATGTGAGAAGGGACCTCAGGAATTTGACTCTTCCAACCCCTATGGTTGCACTTGATGCAGGGTTAAGTTAGATATTAAGTTAGGCTGAAAATCTGGAGAAACCAAAAGGAGAAGAAATAGCTGTGATAGAATGACTTTGTATCTGGCCTCTGCAACCTATTTATGTACCTTCTTTCTCCCCAAGGCTGTCATGTTCTGGGTTGTGGACAGCTTGATCATGAGGAAATATAAGCAGAAGGATACCCTGGACATCAATGGATCCATAGAAGCTCCTCAGGCTAGGAGGACTGAGGAATCCCAGGTAAGACCAAAGATGTCCTGTGTTTGAGACCACACTGCAAGCTTGTGGCATGATCTGTGTGCTTCACCACAGTTGTGCCACATGCTGTCATGCTGCCTTAGGCCTAGGGTGATGCCTCATGCTTGTGAGGGATGACTGAGGTCAACAGAGGGATGTTTTCTGGGATGATTTGACCCTGACTAACAAAGAGCGATGTTATAACCTACAAAGTGTTGCTGAAATATCGTCCTAAATTGTGACAGTATCTTGTGAGGGATGAGTTGGCTCTTGCACTAACTTGTGTGGGTATGTTGGAGTGCCAGGCTGAAGCTGGTGGGTACCTTTGCACCATCTCTTTCAACTTGCCCATTTTTAATTGTAATTTATCTTAATTTTAAATCATCTGAATCACAGAATGGTGGGGGTTGAAAGGGACCTCTGGAGATTTAATCCAACCCCCCTGCTAAAGCAGTCACCCAGAGTAGATTGCCCAGGATCACATCCAGGTGGGTTTTGAAAGCTTCCAGAGGAGGAGACTCCACAACCTCTCTGGGCAGCCTGGCACACTCACAGGAAAGAATTTTTTCCTTATGTTCAGGTGGAACCTCCTGGGTTCCAGTTTGTACCTGTTGCTGGGCATCACTGGAAAGAATCTGGTCCTGTCCTGTCCTTTTGACCCCCACCATTTAGGTATTGATAAGCATTGAGAAGATCCTTTCTCAGTCTTCTCTTCTCCAGGCTGAACAGCCCCAGGGCTCTCAGCCTTTTGTCAGCACATAAATGTTATAGTTCCCTCATGATCTTTGTAGCTCTCCACTGGACTGTCTCCAGTAGCTCCTTGTCTCTGATGATGGTCCCTTATCTGTAGGAAGCTGTATTTTGTGTAGTCTGAGCTTGACACTTAAAATTTATGGGAGAGAAGTTCTCCAGTCCCAGCAGACTTTGTTCTTGTTAGTGACACATGGTTTGCTGGGTGCATGGTATCTATGCTTCTCATCAGCTTTTGGGCAGAGACCACAACCTGAGTGCCTGGGTTGAATTCCCTTCCTTCCCCTGGCACCCAGCCCCTCTTTCAAAGTGCTCTGTGTACAACTGCTGATACCCTGAGGTTTGCTGGCAGGACTTGCTGAGATAAGAGCTCCTGGCAGTCACAGGCTGGCTCCTGGAGTAGCCTCTGCTGAGGAATTTGGGATGAACAGAAATAGCTCTTGCTTTGAGAGCTCTTTTATAGAGTCACTCTGCTCTCTTGCTGATTGTGGGATGACCAGCTACTGGTGACCCTGCAATGCATGCAGAGGTGATGGTATTCATGGTGTTTGACAGGCTGCACAGCAGTGGTGGCTTCCACAGCTCAAGGGTGCAGTGGGGAAGCAGCTGCCACTCATGGGGATGCAACCTCCCTCTGGCAGGATGGGCAGGCAGATGGGAGCAGCTGTTGAGACACAAGTCAATCCTCCTGGCCCAGCCTCCAGATAAGCTGTTGTAGCTTGGCAAGGCCACGAGAAACACATGGACAGTGTCCCAGGGGCTTTACTGGGTGGTGTCTGGTGGGGCAGCCTCAAGAAACCTTTTATTG
>NW_008599566.1:0-4364 GCF_000691845.1 Merops nubicus
CTTCTGAACAGGGGTTACAAGGGACTAATCTACCTAGGGGTGTATTTCCTCAGCCACCTTTAAGCAAACCCACTGCTGGGTGAGGTATCCCACATCCTCATGACTTTGTGGGTCTTGGGGACACTCAGGAGTCAGCAGTTTGCACACACAAGCCCTCTGAAAAAAAAAAGATTCACATGAGGAGTTATTTCTGAGCCAAGTGGTCTAACAGTCATTGTTTTGTCTCTTTTATTCACCTTGAAGTGTGTCAATTGCAAGACCTTACTAATGACCTCCAATTAGCTTCTCTTCCATGACTACAGATATCTTTGTGCAAAGATTGGCACGTGCAGCTTCATTAAAAAGTGGCCTTTGAAAGAGGCAGTTAGGGTCTGGAAGCTTTCAACAATTTTCATATATACAAAAGAATGTCACTTTTAATGGTCTCAAATAATATTTTAAATTCTAAATCTATATGTAAAAATACATTTTGAAGTATATCCTCCTGAGTATTAACCACCTAGCCACTTTTATTTGAGTATCTCAGACTATATAAATATATATAAGATGTTTTTATAGAGTAACTAACCATTAAAGCTGAGTATTTAAATCAAAAAGAGTAATTTACACAGGTTTTCTACTTGAATCTTCATTACAAACATCATAATTTTCTTTATCAATTCTGTCTTGCATCACTTTTAGGGTACTATAAAGATTGATTTGGAGGAAAAAAAAAGACTAAAAGTGAGTATCTCAGTGTTTGCTCAATCTATAATGATTAGTTGTGTCTGGTCAGATGTGTAATAGGACTTTGTTCTTCTGCTGTGACTAGATGAATGCACAGATAATCATGATATGAATCATTACATATGCAAAGCAAAATCCATTTGCTACCAAATCACTTCCCAGGAGCATTTTTTTCAGAAGTGCTCTTCTGGGCTGGACTAAAAGGCTCATGCTGCTGTGGTTTTGTACCAAAGGTTTATGCTTCTGTAAGAAGAGACACAGTTTAGTGAGTGACTTCCTCATGGGGAGGAAGACTGGCAGTAAATATTCCTATGTCATCAGTGCTTTCTGCTTGAACTGTCTTTTGCCAAAAACTGTCTTTTTGTGGTTTTGGGGATGTGTTTTCCCCCTTTAATTTTACTTTGGTGAACAGCCAAGCTCGCAGGCCGAGCAAGCTGATCTTGAACAAGTGTGCACATGGATGAGAAGATGCAGGAATCTGAGAAGGAGGTGGTCTTATAGCTACTGGAGTGTGTCCAGAGAAGAGCCACGAGAATGATCTGAGGGCTGGAGCAGCTCTGCTGTGAGGACAGACTGAGAGAGTTGGGGCTGTGCAGTCTGGAGAAGAGAAGGCTCCCAGGGGACCTTCTTGTGGCCTTCCAGGATCTTAGGGGGGCTACAAGAAAGCTGGGGAGGGACTTCTTAGGATATTGGGTAGTGACAGGACCAGGGGGAATGGGGCAAAGCTGGCAGTGGGCAGATTCAGGCTGGGTGTGAGGAAGAAGTTCTTCCCCAGGAGAGTGGTGAGACCCTGGCATGGGTTGCCCAGGGAGGGGGTTGAGGCCCCATCCCTGGGGGTCTTTAAGGCCAGGCTGGAGGAGGCTCTGGGCAGCCTGATCTAGTGGGAGGTGTCCCTGCTCATGGCAGAGGGGTTGGAACTGGGGGATCCTTGTGGTCCCTTCCAACCCTGACAGATTCTGATCTGTTTGAGCAGAGGACTTTAGAGCCCTAATGGCTCAAGGGTTGGACTTGATGATCTTGGAGGTCCCTTCCAACCTAAAGGATTCTAGGATTCTATGTTTTTTCTGGTTTCTTGTGCTAGGCTGGGCACATTGGGGATTAGTGCTTTCCTTCCCTCAGCTGATGTATCTGTCTAGATTGTCAGATGTGCACAGTAATAGGAATTATTTAAGTAGAGCTTCTCCTGCAACTGGGATCCAATATCACAAGGTGTTATTAGACACCATAGTTACACACAAAATGACAAAACCAAAGTGCTAGAGCAGGTTAATGCAGGGAGAAACACATACCTAAAATTATAGTGCTGTTAGCCTTGAAAGCAGAGAGAAATTCTAGCTCTTGTGAGTTGGAATGAAGATAGCTCCTTATTGTTCTCTTAAAAACTAAATAATGAGAACTTCCCAGGTAACATTGAGTTTTCCTGGTGCCTGGAGGAAAGAGATGAGGAAGTGTTTCACTGTGAGTACACACAGCAGTGGGATTGTCACCTTGTGACACATCCCAAGGAGCAACTTCAGGCAACCAAGTGCTTGAGTTAATACTACAGAAGCAGGAAAAGGCTTTTGAAGATCTTTTAGGTAGTTAGATGCCTTAACCTCCTATGGATTTATCCTCAAGTGAAGTAATCACGGGTTTAAAATAAAAAATTATGTTCCAATCAGGGAGCCAAAGAGATGGTGCACAGTGAGATCTCTCCTCTCAGCAGACAAGAGCATGAAACCAAATAATGAGCACAGGGGGAAGAGTCTGGATGGAGAAAGCCCTGGCTGAGGACAGATGGGCATGAAGGAGTTCAAGGAGCTGATTAGAAAGTTCTCATTCTGCCTTTCAGGGAGAACAGCAAAAGGAAAAAATAACTCAAAGCCCTCAAGAAGTAGAAGAAAATTAATTACTGAGTGAAAAGAATATTTTCTGGTCGAACAGTGAAGTGTTGATCTTATGTATATTTTTTTTTGCACATTGTAGAGAGCCTTAAAGACCATCAGCATGGTAATGAAATATGACAGCTTGACAAAAGGAGCAGCTAGGTGTGAAATGCACAGAGTGCTGCAGGGAAGCTTTCTGCACAACACTGACCTGAAATCAAGAAGTCACTGACTGTGACCTTCACTGGGCTCTGCAGAGCAGCCAGAGCTGCAGGCGGGGTTGGCAGCTGTGCACTCTCCAAACCTGACACTCCACATTCATGATGGGGTGAGTTGGGCATGGTGGCAACACTGCCACTTGTTGCTA
Source organism: Merops nubicus (assembly GCF_000691845.1). Lineage (NCBI taxonomy): Eukaryota > Metazoa > Chordata > Aves > Coraciiformes > Meropidae > Merops > Merops nubicus. The sequence continues at coordinate 2,959 of NW_008599566.1, forward strand.
CTCATGCTTGTGGTGCACCAGTAGAGAAAATGGCTGCTCCTTCCTCTTGATGTGGAAGTTGGGTTTCTTATTGATGAGGTGGCCTCAAGTTGCACCAGGAGAGGTTTGGACTGGATATTTGGAAGAATTTCTTCCCTGAGAGTGGTTAGACACTGACACAGGCTGCCCAGGTGGTGGTGGAGTCACCAACCATGGAGGTTAATAAAACATAAGTAGGTGTAGCACTTGAGGCTCTGGTCTAATGGTTAGGGAAATGTTGGGAGGAAGGTTGGACTTGATGATTCTAGAAGTCCTTTCCAACCACAGTGATTCTATGATTCTACAAATGGACCTTGCCTGAAAAACTAAGAAGCTGCATTTTTCCAACCTTCTTTCTGGGGAGGGGGGGGGAAGGGAAATCTTATTTGTATAATTCTGACTCTTAATCTTATTATTATCAGGGACCAGCCATAACTGTAGCCTATAACTAAGTTCTTTCTACCATGACATGGCTTTTCTATTAAATACTTCTTCTGCTGTAAGGCTTCCTAGCTCAGCAACACTTTGCTGCACTTCAGGCATCTCTATTATCAATTCATTTGCTATTCATTGTGATAAACCTTGTCACAATGAATTTATTAAGCACCAAGTGAATATTTCATGTCTTCTGATGCTTTCTTGACTGTTTCAGTTGCTGGATTTCCCCACTGTACCCTCTGACATCCTGATGCAGCAGATCCTGACCTCTGTATTCTATCAACAGCAGAAATAGTGCAGAAATAAGATTTCCTGTGCCTCGAAGTAGTTGAAGAGTTCAAGTAATTCCTTACAAACACATAATAATTTATCATTCATTATTATCCCAGTGGATTTCTAGCACTCATTCTGCCATAATTTGTCCCCCTCATATCCTCAAGCATAAACAGTCATCAGCGTACAAAGACTTGAAACAAACATCCCTTGAAAAGAGTGAACTAAACATTATGTATCAGTAAGGTTTGATTCAGAGATACTTTTTAGAGAGCAATAAGTACATTATTTATTTCCCTGCATCAACATAGAAACAAGGTGACTAATGATGAAATCAAATGTACCCATTCTATTCATCCATGAGGGATCATACCTAGAGCAGCACATGGTTGGAGTTTTAAAACTCAAAATGATGGTGTGTAACAGAGGCAAGTCCAGCTGTGATGATGGAGATGAGCTGGATGGGGTTGGGAAATACAGTGGGAGGTTTGCCAGTGGAGTTTGAGGTGAACTGTGTTCGAGGTGGAGACCCCTTCATCATGAAGGAGCTGGGCCAGTGCCACCAAAACCAACAGAAACATTCATGCAGTGCCTTGGCAGCTGTAGAGCTCCCTGTAGCCATGTCAGGAACTTGTCCAGAGAACTGAATAGCACTGTACATCCCAGCAGGGGCAAAA
>NW_008599566.1:4395-23546 GCF_000691845.1 Merops nubicus
TTCAGCAGGTTGATCCATAAATGTGGTGCAATGGGGCTTGACAGCTTAGCTGGCAATTTTTTGGCTTTCTAGTGCTGAGAGAATTTTCTTGGGGAACAAATAAACCAAAACACACCCCACCCTAGTTTCTAAAACTGTAAGTAGGCTCAGCTTTGTAGTCAAAAAATGTTATTTCAACGATACCAGCTTTCAAACAGTTTCAGGTTATGAATTTATGGGGTTCATTTCATTTGTGAGCATTTTTGTTGCTCAGTTTTTATAGACTTATTTACAGGATGAGTATTTCATGCTGTCTCCTCCATCCTGGAGGAGATGACCTCTTATTTGGGTTTATCTCATCCCTTTGCTTGCACACTGATCCATATAAAGCATGGAATGTTTTAAAATAGTATAAAGGTGACCTTGATGTATACTATGTGCTAAAGCCATTGTGTAATGTGGCTGTGAATTGAACAGCCCACCATTACCTAGTAGTGTTAGGGCATGTGAAATAAATATTAATTCCACCTCTTTTTTCAGCTGTTCTGAACGCTCTGTGCCTGAGAATAAACCCACTTAGCTGTGTTACTTGGGATGATTTCCTCTCAGTGGAGGGAGAGGAGAAAGGAAAGACTTGAGATTCACCAGAACAGCTTTGGATATAACCATATTTGCTGCTTCTGAAAAGATGGTGTATGTTCAACCCTGCTGAATAACCCAAGGAAGTGCCTATTATGAAGGCATTTATTTGGCAAAGATTTATCAGGATATGGGAGGAATGTGGCTGTGTTAAGCAGAGTATGAGTAATGAGCTTCTCTAGGTAGGAACCTAATCCCATTTCTCTGGTTTGGAGGGCAGGGCTCAGTAGTTATGGAGGTCATGCAGATATTTTTACTTAATTATGTGTGCCTGGCTGGATGGGTCTGGTGTACAAAGGAGATCATAGCTGGTATCACAGATAGCTGATGGAAACTGCCTGTTGTATGTGCAGTAAGAGAGTGCTGGGGCTCAGGTCCTCAAGGTCTACCTCACCCTTCCTCCTTCAGGGTGAGCTTATAGCCTCTATACACCTAGTTAGCTGCTGTGTTACTGGACTTAGAAGCTGATCTACTCCTGGAAGATCTAGGTGATGTTTTGGATCCCTTCCTTAAGCACTGGCAGTTTGCTCAGACTAAAACTTGACAGATAGCTTTTCACTTCCAAAGGTCATTTCTGTTCCTTGCTGCTGTCAAAACTTGATGGAGCCTTTTAGAAAAAGAAGAGTTTTTCTAAAGTTAGAACAATGGTATTGGAGCAATAAGATTTGAAAATTAACTCTTATCCACTTCATCAGGAGTCAAAATTTCTAAGAAGCTTAACATGTACATGTAGACATCTGCTGTCTTCTTGAGTAACATCAAGTGGTGTAAAGGAACCCTATACAATGTTTAGGAAAGGAGAGAACTTACTTACACTACATATACTTTTAGAAGCTACTGTGGTGGTGTTTTTTGAGTGTTGGTTCTGACTCTGAGCAAAATGGATAAAAAAATGGGAGAGCTGCAGTGCCTGTCACAGCCTTTACCCCAGAAATTTTTGCCATAACCCATCCTTCTCACCTTCAAAATCTCTCCAATATAGACTTTCATTTCATTTGAAAGACTACAAACTCTATTTCTAGATGAATCCTAGCAGTAAAGGTTAGACTGGAAAGAAACCTGATCACATTTTAGAGTTTAGAAGGGTATTTTAAAGCAGTGGCTGACCCAGAAGTTGCATCACTTGCAACCTGTTTCATACCATTTGAGATGATAATATTTTGATCTGTTTCTAGCTGCATCGTTTCTGGCAATAAAAAAGTTGGATTTATTTTTTTTTTCCCCATTCTTATAGTGGGAATGTGTTGAATTCAAGAAAACTTTGAGGAGGAAACTTTGTGTGGTTCTTTTTTTTTTTCTTAATTTCCCAGTTCATTTCAGTGAGCCCAAATGAAAATGGTTTACCATTGGTTCCTTCATCTAATTAATTCTGGGGGTTTGGATACCTCCCACACATTTGCTTCCTTTTCTGTCTTCCTGAACCACAGTTCACCTTTTAAAACTACCCCATCTTCCATTGCTGATGAAGTCAAATCATTAAATAAAGATCATAGAGAATAAAAGGAAGTCCCTTGATTCCCTCATTAACAGTGTCCTTTGGCTTCCCCAAATTGCCTTTAGTGTGTGAAACAAGAATGATCTGAGGGCTGGAGCAGCTCTGCTGTGAGGACAGACTGAGAGAGTTGGGGCTGTTCAGTCTGGAGAAGAGAAGGCTCCCAGGGGACCTTATTGTGGCCTTCCAGGATCTTAGGGGGGCTACAAGAAAGCTGGGGAGGGACTTTTTAGGCTATCGAGTAACAACAGGACCAGGGGGAATGGGGCAAAGCTGGCAGTGGGCAGATTCAGGCTGGATGTGAGGAAGAAGTTCTTCCCCAGGAGAGTGGTGAGACCCTGGCATGGGTTGCCCAGGGAGGGGGTTGAGGCCCCATCCCTGGGGGTCTTTAAGGCCAGGCTGGAGGAGGCTCTGGGCAGCCTGATCTAGTGGGAGGTGTCCCTGCTCCTGGCAGAGGGGTTGGAACTGGGGGATCCTTGTGGTCCCTTCCAAGCCTGACAGATTCTGATCTGTTTTAGCAGAGGACTTCAGAGCCCTAATGGCTCAAGGGTTGGACTTGATGATCTTGGAGGTCCCTTCCAACCTAAGGGATTCTATGATTCTAAGAGTGAGACAGCACTACAGCTCATTCTTTCCCCAAGCCCTGAGGAAAGGTATAGGGAAGGAAACCCATGTCTTGCATCTCCATACAAGACCTTCTTTGGACCTTCACCTTGTAGCTCTGCAGGAAGGGTGGACAGTGGATGTAGAAACCACAACACTTAGAAACAGCCCAAGAGTGATGATTACTGTCCCCTGCACAGTTCATCCTCAGCAAGCACAGCAGCAACCTACTACTTGTTGTTGCTTCTCTGGGCCCTGGAAGCCAGCCAGGAAAATATCACCTGAGGACTGATGACTGAACTTTGAGGACCATATTTGTGTCACAGCATAATTCCTCCTGATTGTGATCTCCTTATCTTGACTACAAGCACTGAACATCCTTCTTTAGGGAAATACCAGTTGGGGAGAGATTCTACTTTGTCTCTAGGATGATAAACTTATAGGAAAGCTAAAGCCACCTTGGGGAATACCAGGGAGGAACTCAGAGGCTTGATCAAACCTCTTTTTTTCCCATAGTCTGGTCTCTGTGATGTCAGGGATTTGGGTAGTTCTACACCTTTATTCTATTAGTCTCAATTTATCCTAAAGCCTCGTAATTTACATGAGAAAACATTTTGCTATCCAGGGAGAAGGGTGTTTTGCTTTTGCTGACAGAAGCATTTTTAAAAGTTAACTTCTGATGATTGATTTCATTTTTATTTCTTTTCTTTTTTAATGCTGACTAATTAACAGCTCTTTGGCAGTGGAGCTGTTTCTGCCCCCATTTATCTGAGTAGAGCCCTCCCAACTATTCCAGCAAGCCTGGACAGTCAAGCAATAACTACACTTAGGGAAAAAAAGCCTCCTTTGCTGCACAGAGTTTAATTACTGAGGAATCTGATCTCCTCCTATGGCTTTTTCAGTGATATTTCCTTACCCAGCCTTGCAGGCTGGTCCTGCTCTGAGTGCTTTGTGCCCATCACCTTTGCACCTCCTCCCACCCTAGCTGCACTCCTGCAAATGCTTTGCACTGCCAAACTTTGCTGCTGAGTCTTGCTGCAGCATCCTCTCTATGCACAGAAGCAAGCTGCAGCCTTCTCCATGTTCCATTGTTCTTCCCACCTACAGCAATTCCATCCTAGCACAAAAAAATGAACCAAGCCAGAGTTTTGTCCCTGTCTCTTCCTGCCTCCCTGTTTCTTCTCTTCCTATTCAGCTCAGTTTGAAGCAGAACTTTCCCTTAAACTTTAAAAAAAAATCTTCCAATCTCCTCCCCTTGTTTTTAATCTTTTTTTTTTTGCTAAATATTGTTTCCAAAGAATCCCCACAAAATTATTTCCTTTCCTCAGCAAGACCTCCAGATTTGAAAGAGAGGTTCATGTTGAAGAAAGGGAAAAAAAAGGAAACCTTCAAGTGATTGAAAATCTCTCTTTGGATCTGCTTGTGGTGCCTGCAGTGCTCTCCCAAGTGTCAAGGCAACATTTACCCCTGAGGTGGCAATTAAAGCTAGAAATTGTAAGTGGAATTTAACTTAGTTGTGAGGGAAAGTCTGAATCTTTTGACTGATTCATCATATAACTGGAGGAGTCATTTTCTAAACCCCATTACTCTGGATTGGGGTTTTTTAACACTGATTGTATGGCTTTTTTTGCTAAATTCATCATATTTAGCATTCATTAGGATTTTTTTTTCTCCCTAAGAAACATTCCTCTCTCACTCCAGTCATGGTAGTGAGTAGGGAATTTTCTCACTAAGTTCTGTGCAAAGCATGCATGCTCCTCTCTGTTAATTCATTTATTTTTATTTGAGGGGAAGGAAAAATCAACACCCCCCTGGCATAGATGGCAAAATCCTACCAAGGATTTTGTGGGATAACAGTAAATAAGTGCACATGCTCATGCATAGACAAGCCTGTTGGGAATATCATTCAGTTATCAGTGTCTGTACTGCTGTAGTGCTTCATTTCTGGATTCAGGCAGCTCCCTTTTCATTTATTTCAGCCACTGTTCAGACAATAGCATAGTTTATAACACTGATTGATTTTTTTTGTTCCCCCCACAGGCTTCAGAATAATTTTCCAAGTCTGTATCATTTCTGGTTTATCATTCCTCCTCACCTCTTGATGTATTCCTTCTTTAGGCTCAGTCTAAGATGCTGAGGACAGAGATTTTCTGAAGAACATTGCTGTTCTGAGTTTGGATTCTTTTCATCACTGTACTTCTCTAAATTGTATATGCACTAAATAGAAATGTCATGTTCTTGTAGGCTTTGAGCAGAGACAAAGCTTTAGTGCAATACACAGGCTTGCTTTCAGTTGAATGGGTTAAACCAAAAGCAACCAGCATGAATATCTGACTGCTGCTCCAAACCCAAAGCCAGTCTTTAGGGGCTTCAAAGTTGTTTGCTGAAAGCTGAGAGGCATTCTGTGTTCTCTGATTCTGTGAATGTCTCAATTTTCTGAAAGAGAAATATCAAAGGAGCCTGTTTCTCCTTATGTGAATTCTGACTTGTCTAAAATCATCAGCCTGAGATTCAACTATGGAGAGTTAATACAATCTGTATCCATACATGCAACCCTCTGTTCTCCAGATAACAATATAGATAGATAACAATCTAGACTAGATAACAATCCAGAGTTTGGGACGTTTATCTGGAAAGAAGCCTTGAAAATTCATCAGCTTCTATTTGGGATGTGATAGAGACTCCTGCTCTGTAAAATATGATGCCACCATTCAGACTTAAAAGCTTTCTTAAAAATCAAATACCAGAAAGTTAGAAACTTCAGGAGGAAAAAAAAAAGGAAACCTGGGTGGAACTATCTTTTACATCTTTAATTGCATCCCCTGCAAGGAACTCTTCCTATAATAGAGGGCATATGATAATTAGCATAAAGAGGCAAACTACAAGTGAAAAGTCAATAGGCTTGTGTTAAAGAGGGAAATAAATTTCCTTTATACTCAGTTGGAAAGTCCTTTTTTGAAGCATTTATTGCAGAGTTCTAAAAAATAATCCATACAGGAAAGCAATTTTGCCAGGAAAATGATGTCTTAAATGTGTTTTTCCACCTTACAGTGCACTGCTTGTCTTTTGTCATGTTAAAAATGTTCAGCATGTTTCGGGGTCCATACATATTTACCCTTCTTCTACTCAAGAAATGCCAATAACCCTCAAAATGAGGTGAAAATGTCAGCAGTACTGTTTTGTAAGTAACAAATTTTGGTGTCTCATTGTGGAGACAAACTGGCATCTGAACTCTTGCAAAAAAACCAGAGGTGAGTTTGTAGTCACCAGTGCCAAAAGTCTCACACAAAACCTTTTTTTTTCATTTTTGACCATTAATTACAATTAATTCCTTTTTTTTCTTTCCAAACAGATGGGAAAAATCCAAATGTTAAGTAGCTTCATTTTCACCACGGGGCTCTTTCAAAGCCTTTCAACTTCTGGATGGCCTCCAGATTTTCAGCTGGGTTTTTCTTCTTGTGTTTAGTCCCTACAGTTCTAAAAGAAGGAGAAAGGATTGTGTGTATCTCCCTTTAGCATGCCCTGCTTGCTTTCTCTGCTCTTCAGTCAGCAAACTTTGCTCAAAGTAGGTTAATGTTTCTGATGCACAGCAGGCTCCAAAACTAAAGCTTGATTTGGACTTTATTTTTTTTAAAAAGCTGTCAACACTCATTCATTTAAGGGCTTATTCTATCCCTCTGTTTACCTACAACAAGACATTTTAAAATTAAAGGCTCAAAGACCCAGGCACTGTTTTTGAGAGTTCAGACCAGTTCCTTTAAAACTAATCAGCCATTCTGGCTCTCTGTAGTGACAATTCTGATATATCTTATTGCTAACGAGGGTTTTATTGGTGACAATTTGCATGCAGAGTCATCCAAGAAAGACAGGAGGCCGTGGGACTTGGATCAGAAGGCAGGTGTATTTTTGGGGAGTTTTTGTTTAGCATCTCCCCCTCACCATTACACATGCCTAAAATTTTCAGGCTCTGACAACTTTGGACCCGGGCTTGAGATCAAAAGTCTGCAGTGATGAGGATGAAGACAAGGATGGGGCTGGTTGTGGGAAAGAGGAAGGGGATGCAGCAGGGAGGAGGAAGTCAGTTTGTGTTTGTATACTTTTTTCTTCTTTCCTTTGAAATCAGAGATATTTGATGTCCCCTTTCCTTTCCCTGTGTAAAAGTGACCCCATGCAGGTGGGTTCCCAGGCACCGTGTTGCCAAGGGGGGATTTGTCTCTAAATCTGTGTATATTTTGTTGCCTGTGCTTTCTGCTACTTGCCAAACCCACCCGAGTCTTAGGCAAGTGTTTGTGGTGTTTAGGATTCTTTAGGAAATATGTATGGAAACCTGGAGTTTAGGAGGATAAGAGTGTGTCTCAAACTTACCTTTAAGAGGACGACTTATTTGTCTAAAAAGGAAGAAAGTAACTAGTGTAAAGTGCTCACTGCTTTGTGTCAGGAGCTAGAAAGTGAAAACTGTTAATGCAAGTATGTAGCCTGGAAGAATAAATATATGAGATCATCTCCTAATGGGTGATTTTAACTTTAAGTTGTGGGGGGAGGAGTGAGGAGAGAAGGGAGGTTATATTGCTTATGTTGCTCTGAGCTGTTTACCTGACATTGATGATGAGTTTTTCTGTGTCCCTGTAGTGGAGAATCACAGGAAGCTTCTTCATCTGGGGTAGGAAAAGGTTGGATGCTTCACATTTTAACATCTCTGCACTTACAAAATGTGTTACAACTTAGGTGCTTCTCCTGAGAAGCCCTAGAAAGCAGAAGAAGTGGTTTCAGGAGGAGACTTCAAAGTACGAGTGCCAAAAAAAGCAATCTGTCTAAACTGTTTGATGACTTAAGAGTTACACACAGCTGTATCTTACCTTGGCCTCATGCCCCAAATTGCATGTCTGTAAAGCACTGCAACCCTTCCTTGAAACATTTTATAGCATACTTCAGCTTTGAGGGAAATAAGCTGGTTGTTAAAATGCTTCTGCCAGTCCCACGATCTGTCCCATCAACCTATGATGCTATCTTGTGGATGTAGGATGAGAAGTCTCAGGGGTTTTATGTGCTTGGTGGTTGTTTGTACTATGAGTGAGGTGCACTTACTGTTCCCAGGTATGATGATGTATAGCTGTGAAGTAAACCTGTTCCTCACTGCCTGTGATGTAGTTGTCCAGGGGATGGCATGTAACTGATTCCAGCCTTATGGAATTGCTGCACTTTCTGGTGCATAGTCTGATCATAAGTAGCAATAGGTGCTTGTAAAAGATGAGATCATCAACTTCTAGAAAGGTAAAAATGGGATTGAAGTCAAAATTCATGTGATTAACAATAACTGATCTTCCACATGCTCTGTAGTTTGTGGTGTCCTGATTTTGAGTGCCTGAATTGGAGCTCCCAATGTTTCTAAACAGTTGTAGCTTTTTGCACACAGAAACGTTACAGAAGAATCCAACAGCTCTGGCAGGAGACAGGCAACAACCCATGCTGAGTGTGATCATCTGCAGCCATTCCCCCAAAACCACCCTTCAGACACGTTGCCCTGCCCACTGTCCTCAGAGGTCTGTGGGTGGGAACCTCCCACAGCACTTCTGTGCATTCACGTCTGATCCCAGATGGATCCCACATTGCACGAGGAGGAGGGAGAATGGAAAGCTAATGAGCAGAGCAGCTCAAAAAGCAAACTGCTTTTTTATCTCTAAAGGGCTTGATCCTCGTGGCACTGACATGTTTCTTCCAGTGCAAAGGAGGAACTGATGTGTGAATGAGAGTGATTTATGCACATTTCAAGAATTTCATGATTCTGTAATTAGAGGAGCATCTCTACAGAAAGTATGTGTCAGCAGTCAAATAGAAAACTGATCTATTTTATGTTATTCTCTCTCTTTTAGGTCCAGTGCACAGTCCAGTTAAATGTTTCCCTAGACTTGTTCCCTTTAAGAGACTCTTACTACAACAGCATCCTATTAAAAGTGCTTTTTTATTGTTATTTTGAGGTGTTTGTGTGTACTGGGGTAAAGCCACTCTATAAATAGGATGCTTTTTGCTTTGTTTTTAAAATAGTTTTCTGCTTTAAATGAAATAAATAGTTTTAAAATAGTTTCTTGCTTTCAGAAGAGCAAAATACAGCTGCTGCTGGCATCTGATTAATGCTTGCTATTTCATGATAACTGTAATTAAATTCAGCTAATTCTCCATCGCAATATTTATGGAAAACAAGGACCAGAAGCTGTAGTTCAACATTGATGCTGGAGAGTACAAGAGCTTAGGAAATCACTATGAAAAGTTGTAGGGTGGGGGGCTGGAAAATGGCTATGGTGGCAGTTCATTCATATATTAGGGGTTAGAGCAGTGCCACTGCTCTCAGCTCACCATACAGACATGAAACAATGACAAGAACCCCTCCAAAACTGCTTCCCCCCTTCCCCCCATGTGGTTGTGCCTTTTCAAACTGATCCCAGGAATTCCTGCAACAAGTTTTCCCTGCTATTACCTACCCCTCACTGTTTCACTCCTCAGTGGGCAACTGTTCTGTTACAACTAAGTTTTCACACCACAACTGACTCACTTTGGGTTTACTAACATTTTTATTTTAGAATGCTCCCCAAGTATGTGTAGCAACACAGTATATCACAAACATGAAGACAGACAGTTGCTCAGAGAACAAATACCACAACAGGCTATTGGGATAGGAAAATGGACCATTAACCTTGCAAACACCCATGGGATAAATTTAAACAATGCCCTTTTGCCCCATCAGCTGCTGTGCTTGAACGATAATGAAACATTTGCCAAGCTCAGAGCTTCAGGTTGTGGTTTGTTAGCAAGCCTTTGACCTGGTCTCACTCAAAATACAAATTTTGTCTGTTATACAAATGATGGAAGCGTGCCTGGGTTTGAAGTGGGAGAGCACATCCATGTTGAGGCATATGCTAGAGCATTGCCTATCCTAAAAGGTTATCCAGTATGCCCATAAATGTTCAGAGAACACATTCTTCTGGTCACATACTAGGGGAATACCTTGTTATGAAGCAGGAGAGATGCCAGGGCATAAGGTGTTTGAGGGTTTCCATAAGAGACCACAGAGGTCATGCAGTCTGCAAAGCCTGCTGAAGTATGGCCACTGCTTTCCTGTTGTTACCAATTCTTTCTCAGTGTTTCATTAAAGAGGGTTCAGTGGTTCAAATGCAGCTTAGCCTTGGGACATCTGGGCTAAATATCAGCCTTGCTGTAGATTTGTGCATAACATTTCTCCCAGTGTAATGTGAAGATTAAAATAAAGCTATTAAAAATATTTTAGTACTAGCCTATTTCCTCATCTAAACAAAAACATCCTTTCTAGAGAAGAAAAAAACAACTCCATCAAATATTTTTGATAAGCCTGACAAGTTTAGCATAGAATATTTCAATTCTTAACTTTCAGTCCTAGATGTTTTTTTTTTTCAGTGCCCTACTTTCTCAGACTTCTTTATAATGTTATGATGTGCAGCTAAGAGAGAAGAGCTTGCTTGTCTTCCTCAAGTTTATTTAGAGCTTCTCATTGACTAATGCCTTTTGTCACAAGTGACAGTGAAGGACCTACTTGGTAACAGAGATCAATGGAGATGAAGGTGACATTTCAGGGCAGCCTTTTAAAACTAATGCGTTGCTATTTATCTGAGCACAGTACCTAGGAACACACATCCCAGGCTGAGTGCATCATGACCCTGTAACTTCTGTTCCTGCCCTCCTCCTCCTCCTCAAACTCACATTTCCTCTTCTTGTTCCTCTTCTCCAACCCAGCACTTTTCAAACAACTTCTTGCCTCTTCTAGAAAACAATCTCTGGCCCTATGTTATCAACAGACTCCTTGTGCTATCAGTGGGGCCAAGTGCCTGTTGGCCAAAGTGAGGCTTTTCTCAGCAAATGATCAGTGATTTGCTTCCCCTGGATAACTGCACCCTTGGATTTTGTAGGAGCAGAGCCTTTAGTGGTGGAGAGGTCCAAGGGCATGAAAGGTGTCACATCCTTTTATTCCATCCCGAGGAAAGTGTGGTTTTGGCACTGAGTAAATTAAGGAAGTGTGATTTCATGCTTCAGCTCCCTCTACAAATTCAAATGCACTAAAGATACTGGTGAAAAGTGCTAAAGTGACAGACAGTGAAGAAATTAAAGCCCTTTTCACTTGTAGAAGAGGTACAGCAGAAGCTAATTGTCATCCTACATTATCTACTGCAGCAATCAGCTTTGAGTAGGCAGTATAGTTCACTTCCCAAACACATTTAGGATTTAATGCATATCTTCTTTGCTAAGAAAACCAGGAAGGGTGGCAGCTTTCAACTCTGCAGTAATCTGAGATCATCAAAGAAGTTTAAAAGCAGCTGCCAAGGTAAAGCACTACCAATGTTGACTGGATTTGAGCAAATATTTACTGCCTTGCATCCAATTATTCCTCTCTCTCTACACATCTTACTGTGTCCAGAAGTAGTGTCTCTTGTGGTCTCTTTGCTTGACAGCCTCTACACTTAATTCTAGAATAAGAAGGTCAATTCAGATAATGCATAATGCAGTTACATATAAAACACAATCTCAGTAACAGCTGTACATGAATGAAATGAAAACATTAATAACCCACCACCCATTCTGCCCAGTTGTGTCACCTGATGTTACAGCAATGCATTTAGCACGGACCAAGCTAAAGAAAGACAGATTGCTTTCCCTGAATTCACTCAGTTAATGGAGAAAAATCCACCCTGATCTAAGCTAGCTCCAGCAGTTTCTCAGAAATATTAATATCTCAAGCTGTCATGCCTTTAATAAAGTAAAATATAATGTATTTCACTGGAAAAATAATTCTTCAGTTCTCCTCTTCTGGCATTTGGTGCAGCTGATAGCTACAGTACTGGTTTCAAGCAAAGCATGCTGAGCTAATTATATTTCTTCTAAACACTGTTGATTTCTTGATTGCTAATGTGGTATTTGAGAGTTAGTGATTCTTAAATGTCAGTTGAAGAATCCATCTTTACCAGTCTGAATCCCCTAAATGCAGGTCTTGTTTTACCAATATTCCCAGTAAAGAATGACTCTCTCTACTGCTTGCCTGGCAAGCGAGACAAATAATTTCCAAAGGCTGTATTTTCATTAATGCTTCATTATTAATCAGTGAAAGGTGGATAACAGCACTTGAGGGAACCACAGCATGGTGAATTGCCTCAACAATTTACTGCAGCTTCCTTCAAAGAAGCAGCTCTTCCAAAAGATGGACAGCCCTCTTAGGGTGCAAGTTGCAACAGCACAGTGACCATGAGCTCCCCTTTTAATGTATGAAAAGGGGAAAAAAATCCCAATAACCAAACAACTCTAAACAGTTTGGAAAACAAATGCAAATGTTATTTTGGGGATTTTTTTTGTAATTTGGCTAAGGTTCCACGGGCACAGTATTCATACAATTTTTTGATGATGAGTCACATAAATATTATCATCTTATTTTTAGTAAGTTTCTACTTCTTCTTCTTTTTGCTTGTCAAAAGAGAGGATCTATTATTTCTTTTTATGTGTTACAATGTTGCAAGACAATAGTAATTAAGCCTGGGCTTCACTTTATCTCCAGACATCTGTAGACATCCTGCAGTGAACGTCTACCATCCTGAACCCCAACTCCCACTCAGAGAAGAGTCTCACTGGCTGCTGTTCAGAAAAACAGTGACTCTTCTTCCTAAATTTGCTCTAGGCATGCAACTTTAGGTGTGCAAGGTCTTGAGCAGCAATAGTGGGGACTGCAAGAGTCATCTTTTTATGGGAAAAGGGGAGGGAGTGAAAAGTGGATCCCTGATTGCTGGCATGAAAGACCATGAAAAAAAAATTTGAAAGAAATCTGACTATGTCTTCCAGTCCTTGTTGTATATCTGCCTATTTGGGAGTCTCTAAGGCTTGGTCATGGGAACAGTGTGTGATTTCAGTGGGTCTTGTAAGCAGAAATGTTGATTTTTAGAAACTTTTCAGAAAGTACCTTGATTACGTAGAATAAACTTCCTTCACTGTGAGGGGAAAAAACTCTGTGTTACTCTGCATTGATGCAGAGATGTAGGTAACATGACATCCTTTTGTACTCTACTGGTTGCATTAGCACCTCTAGGCAATACTTGACTGATGGGATGTGATGGGTGGAGCTGTCATAAAACAGTAAACCATGTGGGAATTACTCTTTGTGGTCCTTATGTATGCCAAAACCTGCTGCTCCACCCATCAGTTACCCAGTTAGCAGCTTGCCTCTGAAGTCTGGGATAAAATCTGGGGCCAGAAAGGCTGAGATCTGTCTTTTTTTGGAGGAGGTCATGGCCTGAGTTAGGCTTCTCCTGGCATCATAAGTGAAGGTGATGGACAAAGCAGCTCTCCAGCATCTGGTGCATGTTACTCAATGCTGAAGACAGAAGAATTTCCTCTTCAGTCTTAGTTTATCTCCATGCAACCTCCTGAAACCATTAACTGGTCTCCCAGTTGAGCTGAATCTCTCAAACACTGCTGTCCTCATTTGCTTGATGCTGCCTCTCCTCCTCATGTGTTGCATGCTCTCTGCCTTTCATTATTTCTCCTCAACTGATGTTTGTAGGCTTTTTGGTTTCCCTGAGGGCATTTTTTACTACTTTGGATGAAAATATTTGGGAGTGGAGAAACTGAGGGAAGCAGTTAACTAGAAAGCATGGCACAGTTCATTGTCATCCACCATGGAAGAACACTGACTGAATAAAAAGAACAAAACCACATCTTTTTGCCTCATTTTCACTCTCATAGGCTTTCCTTTCTCAGCAATGCAAATCAAATCAGCTCCATCCATGAGAATATTTCCTGCTTGCAGCTCAAATTGGAAGGGTAAGAACTGGTATATTTGTTTGACTCTCAGGAGCCAGTCACAAACCTGGGACCTGTCATGATTGACATAGCAAGTCATTAGATAATTACAGGGAAACTCCTTTTATTGAAACATCTGTGTTAAAATGTGCATGCTAAACAGAATTTTAATAGGCTGTGTGTCTAACTTCCTAGCCTTTAATTTGGTAGCAGAGGAACTTCAAGCATTTTTAGCAAAGCACTTTTAACAGAACCCATTATAGGGCAAGTGGAGTTTTTGGGGGGAGACATTGTTTTCCTTTGGCATCAAGGCAAATGCTTGATAAAATGCTTATTATGACATAAAGAAGCATTTTTTAGCATTATTTCAAAAGCACTTTCAACAGAACCCATTATAGGGCAAGAGTTTTTGGAGGGAGACATTGTTTTCCTTTGGCATCAAGGCAAATGCTTGATAAAATGCTTATTATGACATAAAGAATATGCAAAGTTTCAAGCTATAAAGTCTGTGAGTTCTCTTCAGTTTCTGCCTTCTCCTCCAGTTCTCTCTTCACCTTTCTACCAGGCCATGAGCTCTTTCCTTTCAGTCTAGTTCCTCTACTAGTGTTTTCTTGAAGAGGGATCAAGCCTGTGTTATTATTTTGATGTTTCACTAGGTGTTCTTCTTTCAGGTCTCTTAGCCAATAAAGTTCCAGTCTGCAGACTTTGGGTGTTCTCCCAGTCCTGTATCCCAAGAAGTCCTGGCCTCTTGGACTATGCTGGCATCAGCAAATGAGTACAGCCCAAAGAATTAGATCATAGGCCAGGCTGGAGGAGGCTCTGGGCAGCCTGATCTAGTGGGAGGTGTCCCTGCTCATGGCAGAGGGGTTGGAACTGGGGGATCCTTGTGGTCCTTTCCAACTCTGACAGATTTTAGCAGAGGACTTTAGAGCCCTCATGGCTCAAGGGTTGGACTTGATGATCTTGAAGGTCCCTTCCAACCTAAAGGATTCTATGATCAACAGAGCACAGTGGTTGGTGTCCACCCTGTACACGTTTTAGGAGACTTTGCTTTGTGCAAGTTCTAGTCTGCTCCTGTAGTGGCCAGCTTGAGCATACCTTTCAGTTTAACTTCATCTGAAAAGAGCCCAGTTTGGATGTCCTGAGTTTACTTGCCAGCAGAAACCACAACATGAAGATTAGTAGATAGAGAAAAGCAGTCTGAACTAAAACATTAACATAGGTGCCCTTCCAGTATTTCCTGAATTTGCATTTCAACCTCTGTCCTAGCCATTATCCCTTCCTCTTGTCAAGGGTTGGGGTTTGTTGTTGTTGTTGTTGTTTGTTTGGCTGTTTTTTTTTTAATTTAATTTTATTTTTTTATTAGTTTTGTTTTGTTTTGTTTTTCTCTCTCCCAGGTCCTGTTTATTTGTACTTGATGAGTGTCTCCCTTCCTGACATGAACTCCCCTGGCTTACCCTTCCTTCTCCCTGCTGTCTGAATTCTCAGAAGAGGAGGAGATGCTCTTCCAGCTTGACATTTGGAAAATCCCATAGACCAAACCCTGGAGTACCTGACAGTATACAGCTAATCTCTTCCCATGAAGAAATCTAGGCAGAGGACTATATTCCTTCCTCAAAATCACCAAAGATAAAAAATCTCCTGATAAAGTAGCTATTAAAAAAAAAAAAACTGTGAGAAATTGTGTTCTTTCCTCAATATTAAATTTAGCCTGATATTTTTTTTTAATTCAAACTGAATAAAGAAAATGTAATATTTAATATTAGTTCAGCCATAGTATGACCCCTGAATGCACAATCCTATGATAATTAATAGCAGACATCCCTAATTTTAGCCATCACTACTCTTTTAGTCTGATAATGCACCTTAGGAATTCTCCACATGACTTGGAGCTGCAGTGGATCATATTTTTATTCATGTTTATACAGCAATACAAATATGTGTTGTCATGTCAACACATACTAACTTCTCTCTGTTGTAAATCTGTCAAAGGTCCTTAGATCTAGACTCACAAGACTCCAAGTCTCAGGTGCTTCTAGGAAAAGTTTCTTCTTGAAAATAAATTTAACTCTACTGAAGTCTGTGGAATTACTTGTAAAAAGGGGAATATTTGAACAGTTTCATACATTGGTAATTGATGTAGGCATCCAAATGAAGCACCTTTATCTATTAACTTCCTTTTCTTGTTTTCTTTTTCTCTTTCTTCCTGCTTTTTCCCCCCCTAAAGGAATACCTAACATTTTCCAAGTCTAAAAATCCACTTCTTTCTTTTCTTCCTCTCCCTTTGAAACAAATGCATGATGAAATATTGCCTCAGTTAATGTTTGTCCACTAGAATAAACCTTCCCATGAGGGCATTCTCATAGCCAGGATCCAAATGGATCTTTTACATGTATGAAATCTAAAACGTCCCATAGTATCTATTCATTTTTTTCCTATTATATGGAAAGAGCAACAGATGGAGACTGTAACAGCTACAGGAAAATAGAGTAAAAGATATAAAGCATTTCCAAGTAGCAAGAAGAGTCCAGAATCTTTGGAAATTGCAGCTTGTGTGAAAGTTACAGCATCATCATTCTTTTTGGCTGACAGTCATATTCAGTTATTTGGCTTTTCAAAACAACTGTTGAAATCTTTTGATGCGTGCCATATAACAATTTTGTTCATATTTCTTTGACTTTACTTTCCTGGCCACATACTTTACATCTGTGAAACAAAGCTCTCAAACCTTGAAAAGAAATTTCTTCCTATTCTTTTGATACTCCTTGTGAGAATAGAAGATTTATATGCCTTGAAGAAACATAATCTGAAAGAGCCATTAAGTAAAATTCTCAAAGCGACATCACTGTTTAAAGCCTGTAGATATTGTGTTTAATGGACTAGCCAGTATCTGAAGAAAATGAGGGGATAAATAATAAGCAAACACTTTTAGTTGGAATTTCCTTTTAAATAACACCTTTGACACGAAGAGAAATTGTCTGAATCATTGCTTTCACACAGAGATGCAACCATGAGACAGTGGTACACAAGTTAAAATCCTCTCTAGCTCTCTAGAAACCAACTAGAATTATTAAAACTTCTGAGGCCTGTATTAGTCCTGAGACAATGACAATCAAGATAGTCATAGCCAAGAAAAATCAAATACCATCTTCATATTAATCACATTTTCTTTAAAACATTATTGACCTTTTGTAGTCCCATTATTTTCCCTGTGGCCAAAGGGGCAATGAGAAATAGAAAGACAGATTTGCTCCTTGTCTCAAGGAGTCTCCAGTTGTGGGTCCTGTGTCCTACAGTGTCTTCCACACAGAACAGAAATATCAGGTTGAATTGCTTGTTGTATAAATGAGTCATTACTCCCTGTGTGAAATCCCTGGTCCACTGAACCAAAATCTGAAACCAAAATCTTTCAGGGTGACATAATCCCTCAGCGCTGCTGCTTTGTTCAACAAAGCCTTCAAAAAATTCCCCCAACATTTATTCCTCTATATGCTCATCCTTTATAAATCTTGATCCTTAGTAATTCTCCAGGACAAAATTTTGTTGTGCCCAGGTAATTTATTTTTAAATTAGTCTAGAGAAATTTTCATCCACAGCTTTTAGGACTATGTGAAACGAGCATGGAAAGATGCAGTGGTCCAAGCTGCTCATTCCCTGAGCATCTCTGTTGGGTCTAGGCTGTCTACCTCTCAGCAGATGTTTTCTTCTGCATGCTTATACAGTACTAAATCAAGCAGGACTTGGGCTTAAAGCACTTTTATTAGTGTTAAATTGGATCATTTAAACTATTAGCCTAACATACTTGATCTGGCATTTGTGTTTTCCTAAGAGCATGGGTTTAGTTTAATTTGTTTAATTTCACCCTGTACCCAGCTGTCTATAATTGTACTATCAATTTCTATACTTTTATGGTGACTTAGATAAATATTGCTAAATTATGGAGATTTTATAAAAGCCAAACAGGTAATGCCATTAACCTTAGCCAGTCAAAAATAATCCTATTAATTTCCAGCCAAACTGCCACATGACAAATGTGCAGTCAAACCCATAAAAATTTAACCCTTTCACTGCAGATGAGTAAATCATGCTCTGAATATTTTTTTCCTACAACAGCATGTCACCACAGAGCTGTCAACAGTCAGTGGAGAGTGATACAAGTATTCTGGTATGATGTCCACCTTGAGGACCCTGGTAGGTTTTGATACCAACACCCACCTGCATAAATACAGTTGTGTTGCTTGTCTTTGGCCATGGAAATGGCTTCTCCAAAGATGTCAAAGGCCAATGAAATGTGAATTGATTTTTTTTTTTATGCTGTTTTATTTGTCTCCATTAACAAATGTATTTCTACACTTGGCATTATTTCTGTTCTGAAGAATACAAGACAGACTGATCAAGCTATACCTGCTCTTCTCAAGACTTCAGTAAAACTCTTGGATTAGGAGATTGAATCAGTGCAAAGAATTTCCATATGGAGATTTCTATTAATAGCTTTGCCTTTTTATTAAAGTGAGATAAAGTGAGACTCTTAAAGCCTCAGAAATATCGATGAGCTGAAGAGATGAAAAAGAAACTGGTTGTCTGGCAATTTCTGCTTTGTAGGGATTTTCTAGGGGCTTGCTTCAGTCTTTGGCTGAGTTCTGGCTGATTAATCCTGGTTCCTAGGAGCTGCTGGCTCCAATTGGCACTTGTCACAGCCTCTGAAGGATACAGTTCCCTACAAATTTGGCAAGTATTATTTCTTTAAGATTCTCTTAGGGCTTAACATTTCTCAGCATAATTGGAAAGAACCACAGCTGATATTCATAGTGGAGCAATTGTCACCGGAAGCCCTAAAATCCCTGGATGATAGCTCAATGCATCAAGTGACCTTCATCTCTGGATGAAAAATGTGAAATAATTAGCCTGAAGAGAGTTTTGTCTGAAAAAAAATGTTTCAAATTCCAAACCTGGGCTAGTAGTGCCTCTTTTTTTTTTTACCAGGAGCCCACTCCTGGGTAGTTCACAATTTATGTCTGCAAAAAGCTCTCAGATCTAGGTCTGGACCTCAGTGTGGGATTCTCACATCCTTCTGCCCATCTCAGAGTGAACTTTCCTTCCCCTTCTCACCCTAGGGCACACTCCTGGGTACAAGAGAATTGCCAGCAAGAAAATAAATGTCCAAGGGAGGAGATGGAGGAAGGGGAATAGAAGCATAAGAGGGGATAAAAGCAGATGTAAAGGGAATAAAGAGGGGGGGAAAAAACAGACAAAAGGAGAAATGGAAGCACATGCTGGGGAGGGGTACAAGCCACTCAGCAATCTTTTATTACACTTCTCAGGGACTTCTCAGAGAAAAACCCCATGAGAAATACTAACTCAGGACTCTCTCCTCCCCTAAGCTGTTTATGACACGGGTTAGCAATGCTCAGATTGTTTCTTACAATCTTTTCTACCAAGAATATGTTTTTGTCTTTTTTTTTAATTATAACTCTATCTTATATGTTTTCTATTATTATTATTATTGATGTACTGTTAATTGAAGACACTGATATGTTTCCCTTATGAATGTGAAGGGAGCTTCTGAAGGAAATCTCATGGAAGAAGGGACTTGGAAGAAATATGAGGAAACTGTGAGGACATGTAGGAAGGC
>NW_008599567.1:0-10831 GCF_000691845.1 Merops nubicus
AGATTTAGGCTGGAGAGAAGGAAGAAAATGTTGGTGCTGAGGGTGTTGAGCCCTTGGCCCAGGCTGCCCAGAGAGGTGGTCGCTGCCCCATCCCTGGCACCATCCCAGGGGAGGTTGGCCGGGGCTCTGAGCACCCTGCTCTAGCTGCAGATGTCCCTGCTCCCTGCAGGGGGTTGGATTAGATGATTTTTAAAGGTCCCTTCCAACCCAACCCGCTGTATGAGTGCATGAGGCCATGTCCCCTGGTCTCCAGCACACATTTTGGGTACTCCCCTGTGGGGCACAGCAGCCTCAGTAGCTCAGAGCTGCAGACAGGACATGCCACAGGGATGTCCTGTCTCTCCATCCAAAAATAAAAGTTATCAACAACCTCAGCAGATGCAGGATTTCATCTGAAGTTAGGAGAACACCCCTCTGAGTTTGGTGGGCTTGGTGCAAGACCCCTTTAGCATGAGCACAGTGAAGCTCTTCTTCTGTCACCAGCCACTGGTCTCATCCCTGGGTGTCCCAAGCTGTGGATAAACCTGCAGCATCCCAAAGCTGCTCTGCCACCCACCAAAAGTGCTTTTGAGTGAGGGAGGAGGTTCCATTGCAGAGCTCCTGCAGAGAGGTGGTCGCTGCCCCATCCCTGGCACCATCCCAGGGGAGGTTGGATGGAGCTCTGAGCACCCTGCTGTAGCTGCTGAGCTCTCTTTGGGGTCTGGCATCTCCATGTAGCAGTCAGGGTGGCCCCAACGAGGTTGTAGCCTGAAGCTCCAGCCTCCCTGGAGCCCCAGATGAAGCAGCTTCACACCCTTTGCTGCCCTGTCAGGGACGTGCCACGTGCTGTGGGAAAGGTTGGGGATTTTTCCCAAACCTCTCTGGAGTCATTGCTCTGCAGCTTCTCTGAGCCAGACTCGAGCAGGGAGCCACATGGAGCTGAATTTAACCATGCTGGCTGTTTTCCCAAGGAGGAGGGATCACAGGGATGAATTTGATTGCCTCAGAAAATTAGTGTTGATTTCAGTGAAGAATATTTTATTACAGTGTTTGCATTGGCATTCTCTTCATAGGATAATGGCTAAAGAGTTTCCAGTGTTTCCTGTGCTGGTGTGTGTTTAATGATTTAATCTATTCCTTCTGAATACTGGCTTGGAGAAAAAACAAAAACAACAAAAAAAAAAGCTGGCTGCCTGCTCTTAATATCCCATCATAAAATAAAATCACTAATCCCAGAGGTGGAGTTGCAATGGAGAAGAAAACCAGTCTTGGAAAGTATTAAAACTGAGTGATATCCTCTCAAACAGACACTGGCCGTGGTGTTTACTTCAGTTATGGAGCTGGTGAGGTTGTAGTGCTGTCAGAAATTGGGGTGCTGCTGTTTCCATCCCTGAGTGTGGGGTTAGAAAAGTCCTCTCTGCTCACAGAAGGAAGAGAAATGCTGTGGGCAGCAGGACCAGGGCAGGGATCAGCTGCCTGTACTGAGCACATCTTGATGGGGGTCAGTTTGGGGCTCCTCCCTCCCAGAAGGACCTTGAGGGGCTGGAGCGTGGCCAGAGAAGGGCAACGGAGCTGCTGGGGAAGGGTCTAGAGCCCAAGTGTGGGGAGGAGCAGCTGAGGGAGCTGGGGGTGCTGAGCCTGGAGCAAAGGAGGCTCAGGGGAGACCTTCTGGCTCTGCACAGCTCCTGACAGGAGCCTGGAGCCAGGGGGGGGTCGGGCTCTGCTCCCAAGGAACAAGGGACAGGACAAGAGGAAAGGGCCTCAAGTTGCCCCAGGGGAGGTTTAGGTTGGATATTAGGAAAAACACCTTCCCCAAAAGGGTCGCCAAGCCCTGCAAGGGCTGCCCAGGGCAGTGGTGGAGTCCCCACCCCTGGCGGGGTTTCCAAGCCGTGGAGATGTGGGGTGAGGGACATGGGGCAGTGGGGACCTGGCAGTGCTGGGGGAAGGGTCAGACTCAACGGTCTTAAAGTTCTCTAAACTAAAATGCTTCTGTGATTCTAAAATTTGCAGAGGTGAGCACAGAGCTGACTTTTGTCCTTCTGCTTTACAAAGGTAGAACAAGGAGCTGCCCCAGCCAGTGGCCTTTCAACCACCTTTTCCCTTCCATTGCCTCAGGCACCAGCTCAGCACAGGGTTTACCTTTCCCTTTTCCACACCCCAGAGCAGAGTCTGTAGAAGGGATGGGCTCTTTCTCCCCAGTTCCTCTGCAAGCTTCAGCACTAACAATCAAACCAGCTTAAAAAACACCTTCCCTTTTGACTAAGGAGATGATTCACGTGAAGAAACACTTGAGATAACAGCACCAGGAGCTCCAGGTACATTCACAGCAAAACCATGCCCTTGATGAAGGCAACGTGTCTTTCTCAGCTAGCCAAGTCTACTCTCCCACATCCTTAGTGGTGTGGAGTTCCTGGTTCAAGGGACAAGTAGGTTTTGTGGCAGGAGGAATCATGAAGAATTTGCAGAGAAGGGTTGGGGCTGGTTGCTCAGGGGAAGGGCTGTAGGAGCTGTGGAGGGTGGGGAGTGGTGGTGGGAGCAGCTGCTCTCCCCTTGGGGGTACACATGGTGCCACGTGATGGCCTTTGGCATGTGCAAGAGAGAGCAGCCTGCCCCTCAAAAGCTGTTTGGGGTGCTGTGGAAGGAGAGGTGGGACAGGCCAGCTCCTGTTGAAGGTCAAGGGGAGGTTTCCAGCCATCCTCTGCTGCAGGAAGCATCTTCTCCTGTGGATATCTTTATCAAGGTGTTGCTCTGCAAGCTGCCAGTGTAGTTATGAGAGGAAACTTCTTTTATCCTTGAGATTTGGAACCTTTTGGGGTGTGAGCAGGCCTGTCCTGGGATTCCCTGGCCACAAAAAATGTGCTTTTTATTTTCAAAAGGAAAAAACTCCAACCTGGAGAGAAATTCCCAGGGTTCAACAGCTTTCAAAGCATCCTGCAGGACTTTTTTGTTGTGTGTGTGGGCAGGAGGATTTCTCTCCCCTCAAACCAGGCAGGGTCCTCTCTGTGAAATCCCTCTGGGCTTTGAGAGAGCCTCCAGAGCTCTGGTCCCTTCTGATGGTGCTGTGAAGTTATCTGGACCACGGGAAGCCACCAAAGCTGTGGTTCAGCTTGACAAAGAAAGTCCACGTTGTGTCCTTAGCCGTGGTGATATCTGGGGGTCTTCCCAGTGTTCAGGGATCCCAAATAGAGAGACTCAGACCACTCTGTGCCCAGGAGCAGCTTGAGGAGCTCCTTGGCCTTGCTTAAAGGACCTGAGATTGCTTGAACATGGCTTAAAGAGGCCTGACAGCTGTCCAGATGGCACATCAAAGCCAACCCTGCTGCTCGTGGTAAACCCCAACCACTTCTCTGCCACAAGGGCCAAGCCACAGCAGCCAGGCTCCTCTCCTCCTGGCAGCCCTGAGCTGGGAGAGAGAGCAGCAGCTCCAGAGTCTCACTCAACAGCTTGGGAACTTCTCTGATCCCTTTGTTGGATGTTGGATTGCGTTGGGACTTAGTCTGCAGCTCAGCTTGCAGGAGGTGACAGACTGGACCCTCTGAGAGGGGGGTGATGGGCAGAGCAGACACCTCCACGTTGTGCCAGCAGCCTGACCCGTGCACGGCGTGGAGGTTGCCACCAGCACTGCCCAAGGAGGCCCACACCTCCTCACAGCACAGTCTGGAGCCCCAGCAGAAGCTCAGGTGGAGCTCAGGCTCCAGCAGCACTTCCAGGACCAGGGCAGAGCTGGTGCGGAGCCGGCGTGGCCCTCACTGAGCTGCCAGGTGGGTTTTGGTCCCTGGGCTCCCTTCAGCCCCAGGATTTTTTTGCTTCTCAGGTCTCCAGGGAGAGTATCAGCAGCTAATGCAATTGGAGAACCATCACTCAGCAGAACCTCCTGGGAATCCAGCTCCAGCTTTGCTCAGCCCGTTGGTTTTGCTGCGAGAACTGCTCTGCTCAGGGGTTTGCTCCCAGCTTTTTCCTACTCCAGAGTGGTTGTTTTGAAGGAGGAGATGCCACCACGCCTGCTGAAGCCCCAGATGCCCTCTCCAGCAGCACGCCCTGTCTTTGTCCTGCTGCAGACCCAGGGAGTGCCCAGTCCTGAAGGAGGCATCCCCAGGGCAGAGAGTGGAGGAACCTCCCCTAGACTGAGCTGTGTGTCAGTTCAGGGGTTGAGTAAGGATGGAAAAAAGGTCCTCAGGGAGCCAGGCTGGGATCCTGGAGAAGAGAAGGCTCTGGGGAGACCTTCTGGTGGTATTTCAGTGATTCAAGAGGGACTGTCAGAAAGCTGGGGGGGGACTTTTGAGTAGGGCCTGTTGGGACAGGACAAGGGGGGATGGTTGGAAACTAAAAGAGGGAGATTGAGACTGGAGAGAAGGAAGAAATTGTTGACCCTGAGGGTGTTGAGCCCCTGGCCCAGGCTGCCCAGAGAGGTTGTGGAGGCCCCATCCCTGGAGACATTCAAGGTCAGGCTTGATGGGGCTCTGAGCACCCTGCTCTAGCTGCAGATGTCCCTACTCCCTGCAGGGGGGTTGGATGAGATGACCTCAAAGGGTCCCTCCCAACCCAAACCATCCCCTAGTGTTATGACCCTGTGTTTGTGTGCATCTTCTCCTACACCTTCATGGAGGAGTCTGCTCCCTGGATGGAAACCTGTGTGACCTGTGCAGCCTCCAGTGCCTGTGCAGCTGCAGTGGGAGCCTGGAGAGGGCACT
This sequence comes from Merops nubicus, assembly GCF_000691845.1. Classification (NCBI taxonomy): domain Eukaryota; kingdom Metazoa; phylum Chordata; class Aves; order Coraciiformes; family Meropidae; genus Merops; species Merops nubicus. Next base: position 4,671 of record NW_008599567.1, read on the forward strand.
GGGACATGGACACCTGCACCTTGTTGACCTGTGACCCTTCCTGGGAATTATATCAGCTTGCCTTGGTGAAGCCCCACCCCCAGGACATCTCCCATGGTGGGTTGAGGTGTCAGAGCGAGGTGCCCCCGATGACGTGTGGGGTTTGGTGCAAAGCCTGGAGCACCCTGTGAGAACCACACACAACCCAGAGCTGCTGGGCCTCAGGAACCACCACTGAGCCTCTCAGCAAGGGGGAGGTGTGAAGGAAGCAAGCCTTGAGTAGGAGGCTGAGCCATGAGTGGAGACTTCCCTCCTGCACCAGGAATTATTGCTGCTAAAAGGGCTGGTTTCCAGATTTAAAGCATTAATTTGCCTCTGCAGAGTGCCACTCCTGAACCTCAGGGACAACTCTTCAGCTCTGAGTCCAAAATCCAAGCTGGGCATTCCACTTTCCTGTCCTAGAAGGTCCTGCCAGGTTAGTGCCTAGCATCTTCTTCCCTGCTGCTGGGAGAACCAGCCTTGCACAGAGGAGAAAATACTCCAGTGGGTCCTGGGACATGTGGATCTGACGTTCCTCCACCCAGCACCCTCCTGCTAGGTTTTTGGGGACAAGCTCTGTTGCCTCCTGGATGTTTTTGCTCTGTCTGGCACAGCAGGGCAGTCTGGGTGTTCTTTTTATAGCAGTGTTAAATAACTCTGTCTGGAGGTGTTGGGAGGTAGGGGGAAGGGCTGTCAGTTGGCCCTCTAAGGTGAGGCTTGGTGGATTGGCTGTGTTGAAGGTCGTGTAACACAGGAGATGTTGTGTGGCTCTGCAGCCTCCTCTGTGGCTTCATGGGAGCTGGGGAAGGGTCTAGAGGCCAAGTGTGGGGAGGAGCAGCTGAGGGAGCTGGGGGTGCTGAGCCTGGAGCAAAGGAGGCTCAGGGGAGACCTTCTGGCTCTGCACAGCTCCTGACAGGAGCCTGGAGCCAGGGGGGGGTCGGGCTCTGCTCCCAAGGGACAAGTCATAAGACAAGAGGGAACAGCCTCAAGTTAGGGTGCTGAGACACTGGACCAGGCTGCCCAGAGAGGTGGTGGAGGCCCCATCCCTGGAGACATTCAAGGTCAGGCTTGATGGGGCTCTGAGCAACCTCATCTAGTTGAGGATGGTTTGGACTAGATGAGTTTTTGAGGTCCCTTCTAACTCAAGGCATTCTGTGATCCTAAGCTGCACCAGGAGAGGTTTAGGTTGGACCTGAGGAACAATTTCTTCCCTGAAAGGGTCCTCAAGGCCTGTCCCAGGCTGCCCAGGGCAGTGGTGGAGTCCCCATCCCAGGAGGGACTGAAAAGCTGTGGAGATGTGCTGCTGAGGGACATGGTTTAGTGGTGGACATGTCAGTGCTGGGTTAACAGTTGGACTCCATGATCTTAAAGATCTTTTCCAACCTCAGTGACTCTGTGGTTCAGCCATGCCCAGCACCACCTCTCTCTGCTGTCCTGGGTTGGGCAGATCTCCAAGCAAGCCCAGTGGTGTGTGAGCTTCATCTCCACCTCAGTGCTTGGAGGCTGTGGAGTTGGAGAGCATGGAGGTGGGTGTGGACCATGCAACCTGGAGAACCTGTAATGTTGGTTTACTTAAAACCTGTGGTCCTGAATTCAACCAAGAGCAGTCCTAGAAGGAGTCTGTGCCTCTACTAGTGCTCACACTGACTCCTGTCCTTAGCAAAGTGACTTGAGGAGAGTTGCTCCCCCCATCCTGAGGCAGGTGTCCCAGGCCACTCCCAACCTCCCTGCTCTCCTGTCCTCCTCCACAGCTTGTCTCAAATGGAAATAAGAACATCTCTGGGCTCTCATGGCCCATCCTCATCCCCCAGCCTACACAACGTTTGGGAGAGGATGTCCACAAGCACTCCAAGTGCTGACTTTGTACCTGCTGCTCTTCTCAGTCTGCTGTGAGCTCTCCTGCCACACGGGCTTGGGAAACAAAGCAAGGACAGCTGGAGTGGCTCAAAAGCCTCTTTTGGTTGCTTTTTGGAAGGCAAAACGAGGTCAGGGAGGAAGGGGGAAGGCTCAAGAGAGCTCCTTGGTGACATGGTCACCAGGGTTTAGGAAGTTCACTGCATAACCCACCTTGCCACACTCCCAACTCCTGCATCTTGGGTGAGCTGCATCAAAAAGGAGGATGTGAAGAGCCCAGGGCATCATTCAGAGCTTCTCTAGCCCTGCTTGATGATGTCCCTGTCACAATGGTCTCCATCATGGGGCACAAAGAGTCTCAGGGTCAGTCCTGGGGGCAGGTCCTCAAGGAAGAGACTCAGGTAGAGGCTTCATCAAGTGGAAGACTCTAACAAGACGTGTTTTCTGGCTGCTGAGAGCAGCAGGGATGCAACCACCAGTGAAGAAACCCATCATGATTTTTAAACCTCTAGAAGAGTTTCTGCAGGGAGGATAATGATGGGACAAGCTCAAGGAGGTACAAGGAGGTCCTCTGAGGCAAAGGAACTCCTGTGGATAGCAGAGAACAAGGAGAGAAAAGAAGGCAGGGGAAAAAAAAAATCCAGCTGGAGGAGAACTGAGTCCTGGAACTACTCCAGGCTTTGGAAATTGGTAGGCTCCTGGTTCTTGATGGATCCCTCACAGAGCTCAACAAAGAGTAGAACATAAAGATATGTTAATGGCTTTGCTCTGGGAGCTGTTTGCCTCTCCTTGTGGACGACGGGGCTTTACCCTCCAGCCTAAAAATAGGGATAATTGATGGGCTCCCCAGCCAAGGAACATGCCAGCTGACTGCACAGATTATGGGCTTGACTCCTCCACACCCAGAGGTCGTGGGGTGGCATGCAAAGAGGAGATCTGTTCAGTGCTGCTGCTCATCTGTGAGGAAATACCGAGGGGTGATGAGAGCGAGGGAGGGATGGACCAATTTGGAAGCCTGCTGGCCTTCAGGAGAGGCACTCTGGGGGGGATTTCAGGCAACGGGTGATTTCTTGATACTAGGACTTTTTACAGCAGTTTGTAGTGATAGGATGAGGGGTGGTGGCTTCAGGCTGGAAGAGGGGAGATTTAGATTAGATGTAAGGGAGAAGTTCTTCACCATGGTGGTGGTGAGACACTGGCCCAAGTTGAACAGGGAAGCTGTGGATGCTCCATCACTGGATGTCTTCAAGGCCAGGCTGGATGGGGCTTGGAGCAACCTGGTCTGGTGGGAGGTGTCCCTGTGCATGGCAGAGAGTTGGAACTAGATGGTCTTTAAGGTCCTTTCCAACCCAACCCATTCTATGACTCTGATACGATTCCCTGGAGTTCAGCCCATGCCTGCACAAGGGTAGGAGGTGACTTTTCTGTCTTAATTTCAGGTGTCTTAAACTATCTGCTCCTGTCTTCTTGCTGTAGATGGAACCAGTGCAGACCCTTGTGCTCAGGCTGAAGTTCCCTCTGAGTTTAAAAGGGAGGCTGGTGACTCTGAGGTGCTTCTCCAGCTTAGTCTGAACCAGGACATCTCCACCAGTGTCCCCACTGTAGGGGTGCCATTTATTGCCTGCTGTTAACCACTGGGATGGTCTCAAATCCTAAGTTCAAGCTTTTCCCCGTGATGACTTGATTATTCCTTAATCAGTGCCAGTAGGATTAGAACAAGGACTCTGTGAGTAGAAACAGTTGTTTGCAAAGAACCTTTGTCAAGGAAGACAAGCTCTGCAGGGTCCTGCTGGTCACCTGTGCCCAGTTTCAACTGGGATCTTCAGATAACACCCAGGATTCACATCCCATTCCCTGTTCTAGAACTGCCATCCCAAAGAAACCTTGGGCACATCCAAACTGCCCATTTTTTGTGCCTAATGGGACCAGGGACCATTCCCAAAAGAAAATTTGGATGTGACTGCTCTGTTCTGGATGTCAGAATAGCACAGCAGAGCCAGGGACCTGCTGGAGCGGGGCCAGAGGAGCCCCAGCAATGCCCCGAGGGGGGAACCCCTCTGCTGGGAGCCCAGCAGGAGAGAGTTGGGCTGGGGCAGCTGAGAGGAGAAGGCTCCAGCTGGGGAGACCTGCTGGGGGCTGCCAGGGGCCTGCCAGAACCCCGGGGGGGGACTTTTGAGCAGGGGTTGTTGAGACAGGACAAGTTGTGATGGTTTGAAACTCAAAGAGGGGAGATTTTGACTAGAGAAAAGGAAGAATTTTTTGGCACTGAGGGTGTTGAGCCCCTGTCCCAGGCTGCCCAGAGAGGTGGTCGCTGCCCCATCCCTGGCACCATCCCAGGGGAGGTTGGCCGGGGCTCTGAGCACCCTGCTCTAGCTGCAGATGTCCCTGTCCCTGCAGGGGGTTGCACTGGGTGACCTTGAAAGGTGCCTTCCAACCCAATTCTATGATTGAACAGCAGAGATACCCAGCAGAGGCTGCAGAAAGGTCTCTGCCTCTAGTTTTCTCCTGCTGCTGCATCCACCTTTATTCACTGACAGCAAGAAGAGTAAAAAATAAAACCCCTGAGTGAAGAGTCCAGGCTGGGAGAGGCAGGATGGGTGCTGACTGATTCATCCCACATCCACCTCCTAGCAGAGGGGAAAATGGGCAGGAAAAGGCATCTGTGGCCAGCCCATCCTATGGCTGGGCTGCAGAGCAGCATCGACCTGCAGCAACCCTGAGGCTGGAGATGGTAGAAAAAGTTCTTCTGGGCAGAGTCTTTATGCATGGAATAACTGTGTCTTCATTAGGTCTGGTGGAAGCTACTGAAAAATTAATAATGCACTTCCAGGTCTGCTCTGGGCACTGAGGGGACGTCCCTGCAAACCTGGAGAGCTAAGTGTTGGTTGCTATTTATTCCCTTTTATTTAGCATCTATATTTAATGCTTTGCCTCCTTCCATGGCTTTGCAAACACGGGCCAATTAATTGGGAAGTTACTGCCGTGCCCAGAACGAGGAGAGCCCTGCTAATTAGTCAGGGTGGGGTGCTGACGTGTCTCTACAAGCTCCTTCTAGTGCTGGTCTTTGCTTTCTTCCTGCTCTCAGCTACACTCCAGTGCTGGGGGAAGCCCAGGATTCAGCAGAACTCCTTTCTGAAGGGGTTTTCTTAGAAAGAAGCTGAACTTCTGTGTTCTAGAAAGAGGAGCTCCACTGATACCTTTAATTTCCTGCTTAAAAATGAGTCAAGCTTGTGCTTTTCTCTCCTTTTCTCATTTTTTCTTGGAGAGGGACCAGGTAGCATTAAAAATACACCTGTGTCTGTGCCTCTAATGGATGTCCCTCTAATGAATGTGCCTCTAATTAATGGCATTGCAGCAAAGGAGACCTTTTCAATAAATCCTCCATGCACATTCTAGACCTTAATGGAGTGGTGACCTGTTGGGAAGTGCCTTGCAGTGAGCTGGGTGGTGTCACCCCTGTTGGTTTAAGGCTCCTTCCACAGAAGTCATTGATGATTTAGGACTTGTAGGTCATTAAGGTCACTGTGAGGTGCATTTCTCCTCTGCATCCACACCCCAGAGAGAGTTTTCTTCCAGCTTTCCCTAGTGACCTTGATGGGACCCCCTGCAACATCTCCCCAAGGAGTCCCCTAAGATGTAGGGCTGAGAACAGCTCTAGCTCTTCCTTGCTTGGTAACTCAGATCATCCATGGTTTGAGGATGGCATTGGATAAATTAGCTTTGGCAGTGTGGTTCTCAATATTATTTCATTGCTGTGAGAGTTTCAGGGTCCTCCCATCTCTCCTCACTCTGCTGAGTGTCCTGCAGCCCTTCAGGTTCCTACGTTGCCTTCACCTCTGTGGAGCAGCAGAAGCAGGACTGAGATGCACAGCAGCAAAAATCAGAGTGTGGGACAGAATCACAGAATCATTTTGATGGGGAGAGACCTTTTAAGAGCATCAAGTCCTACCATTAATGACCCAAACCAACCAAAAGTAGCCCAAATAGAAGAGAAAAGCAAATGTAGAAGAAGTAAAGAGTACCCAATTCCTAGTAACTGTCAGAGGTGGGGTTTGGGTGGGTGGGTGGTTGGTTTGTTGATTGGCTGATGGGTTGATTGGTTGGTTTGTTGTGATGCAGACATCTCTATTTTGCTGCTTTGCAACAGTTTGCCTAACTTGGGGGGGTGTTGTTCATGCCTGAAATCCCAGCTGTGACCTCTAAGCCAAGGAGAAACAAGTGTCTGGTCCCAACCTTCTCCTTCCTTCTTCATCTTCTCTCCAGCCATCCTGGCAGCAGGACTTTCTCTC
>NW_008599567.1:10862-19414 GCF_000691845.1 Merops nubicus
TTGCTGTGCAGAGACCACCACCCTCTTTCCAGGGTGTCTCCTCTCCAAAGCCCTGCCCAGAACCCTTGGGTGCTCCTTTCCTGCCTCTCCTGGTCCTCCCATCCCTTCCGAGGTGCCGCCTCAGCCCGTGGTGCCCAGGATGCCGCTGATGCTTTGAAGCCTCCTGAGGACACTGTGCTGTTGGGTCCATCCAAGGGGGCTGTTGGAGAAGCTGGGGAGATGCTCTGCTTGGAGGGCCACGTGGCCAGCACACCTCAGCTCTCACACAGCCCCTTCTTCATCCAGCATCCACCTCATCTCATCCCTCATGCCTGGAAGTGGGATGCACATCAAACAGCACAGAGGAATTCCCCCTTCCCTCCCTGCCTCCAAATCTTCCTGGAAATTTGAGGAGCTGGAGGGGGGAGCAGGAGCTGACACAGATTTGGAGCTGTCTCCATGGCTACGGCGAGGGGAGAGTTGGACGTGGAGCTTGTGCATTGTTGAGTTTCTCATCCCAGCGAGGTCACTGGGTGGGTTGTCTCCTCTTGGTGGTGTTTTTTTTCCTGCAGCTCCAAGATACCCTGGAGAAGGGTAAGAGGTGTCAGTGCCCCTGCCTGCCCCTGCTCTGCCAGGAGTGCCCCTCTGCTGCGTCCCTGCTGTCCTCTGAGAGAAGCCACTGGGAAGCAGGCTCTAGTTTTGGAAGCTTTGCTGGTTTTCCCCCATCTCTCCATTCCTCGAGGTGTTTGGCTCAGGTCAGCCTTGGCCATCCCCACCTCTCCTTGGATTTCAGAATGGCCAAGGCCACGGCTAAACCCTGTCCCTCAGCAGCACATCTCCTCAGCTTTTCAGCCCCTCCAGGGATGGGGACTCCTCTGCTTCCATGGGCAGCTTCTTCCAGGGCTGGACAACCCTTTTGGGGAAGAAATGGTTCCTCATGTCCGACCTCAACCTCCCCTGGGGCAACTTGAGGCCCTTTTCTCTTGTCCTGTCCCTTGTTGCTTGGGAGCAGAGCCCGACCCCCCCCTGGCTCCAGGCTCCTGTCAGGAGCTGTGCAGAGCCAGAAGGGCTCCCCCGAGCCTCCTTTGCTCCAGGCTCAGCACCCCCAGCTCCCTCAGCTGCTCCTCCCCACACTTGGCCTCTAGACCCTTCCCCAGCAGCTCCGTTGCCCTTCTCTGGCCACGCTCCAGCCCCTCAAGGTCCTTCTGGGGGTGAGGGGCCCAAACCAGACCCCAGGATTTGAGGTGCAGCCTCACCAGTGCCACGTCCAAGGGGTCAATCCCTGCCTTGCTCCTGCTGGCCACTCTATCTCCAATACAAGCCAGGGTTCTGGTGGCTTCTTGGGCACCTGGGCACATGCTGGTTCATCTTCAGCCAGCTGTGGACCTGCACCCCGAGGTGTGGGCTCTCCTTCCCTCTTCCCAGAAGACATGTAGAAATTCAATGCACAAATTTGGCCACATCTGCACAACACAACTCTGGGCCCCAGGTCTCCTCCATGACAAAGTGGTAGCCATGCAGTACAGAACTTGAGAGAGCTGGTGTCAGAGTGAGACATCAGGCTACTGGCCATAACTTGGTCAGAACCTGTCAGAGGGTGAGTGTGCTCAGGCTGTTCTCCTTAGTGGCTTGGGTTGAGCTGGGCTTGTAGCAGAGACTCAAGACATCATGTTGTAGCTCCAGAAACAGAGCAGAGAATGGATAAGTGGTGTGGTCCAGGTTATGAGTGATCCACGGACATTGCTGTGTCCAACCTTTGAGGTTTGTCCTCTACAAACCCCTTCTCCTTCAAAAGAAAAACCCAAAACCTTCCACCTGTGTCTGACCCATGTGAGAACAAATCTCCTACAACCTGCAAAGCAGCTTCTCCAGTGGGTTGCCAAGAAGAGGCCATCTGGCCTCTTGTTGTCTTCTGACCCAATGTAGGACTGTCCCCTTGGGGGCTTCATGGATTTGACTTCCTCCTTGCTTCATGAGTGCTGTGAATCTGTGCTTGGATGTACTTTGAAAGCCTGAAGAATAGCAGCCAACATTTCTTCCCTTTAAAAGTGCAAAACCAAACATTGAGATGTTTTTTCCATCAAATGCCACCTCTGCTAGGATCACTGGTGTCCTTTGGGGCTTTTTGGACTGCACACAGAAGGGGAAGATGGTAGGTTGGAAGTCCAGTGCCCTGTGCCACCTTTAAATGTCCTACAGCAGCAGGTCAGTTGAAAACCCCGTGGGTGTGCTCGTTGAATTGAAGCCCTTCCTGGGCTCTTAAGGTCAACGTGCCATGGGACACAGCCAAAATGGAGGTGTCCATCCACTCATGGACATGCTGGAAGACAGATCACCGAATCATAGAATGTCTGGGCTGGAAGGGACCTCCAAAGGTCACCTAGTTCAACCCCCCTGCTGTAAGCAGGGTCATCTCCAACTAGATCAATGTACTCAGAGCCTCATCCAGCCTGACCTTGAATGTCCCCAGGGGTGGGGAATGTCCCCAGATCTGTCTGACTGACATACCTAGTGATGTGCTCCTCGGGTGAGGATTTGCCTGATGTTTCAGGCCCAGCTGAGTCATTTGGGAAGGTCTCCTTGCTTCCTACCCACCAAAATCTGATGATAAAGGAAAATGCCTTTATCTGAGTCACTCCCTCTCCTTGTAGCTTCATTGGAAAGGTATCTTAGATGCATTTGAGAACAAAATGTATGGCTTTGTCTCAGTAGTTAAAGCATGAGCCAGTCCCACCACCAAAGTCTCCCATCAGTTCCTCACCTTGGCCCTGAGGGGTTTTGGGGTGAAGCAGCCTGAACTGACCTGCTCCAGGGCACCCAAGGGAGCAATTTATCCATTCTCAGGATGTGACCATTTCCTTTTGCTTCTTCACCTTTGGAAAGAGACCACGAGTAGATCCCAGGGCTTTCCTTAGGGGAGGTGAAGTAGTTCAGTGGAGGGAGTAAGAAAGCTCCTCACTGGAGGTTCTCATGGGGCTCTGCAGGAGATGACAGACTTTAGGTGGGTTAACTGGAGCAGGAACACTTCCATACTCCAGCCTGTTGGGGTTCCTTCTGCTTTTGGAGAAGAAACCATTGTGTTTCTGAACAAGCTGGGTGTGAGGACAGGAGAGGGAGAGATCTTGAGCTCAACCTCATGGGTCCTCCCCACCAGGCATGGGAATGGGCCACTCCCAAGAAGAGCAGGGAGGCTGTGGACATCTGCAGGGAAACCAGGTGGCTGTGGGGTGGTCTAGCAAGGGAAAGGGCTCCTTCTGCTGCTGGGGTTGCTCAACCATTGCAAGAAAGGCAAAAATACACAGGGGACTTTGCCTGGCTTCCCAGCAGGAGCTCTGGACCCAGCAGATGACAGCAGATAAGTGGAGATCACCTCGCTCTTGTCTCCAGAGCAGCTTGGAGCTGAGGATGGCTAAACCCTGCTCTCCACTGGCAAAAAGCCAGAGATGTTGTCCCTTTTCTGCCACAGCCTGTCCTTTCCCACACTCGTAGGCTACTAAAAGGTCATATTAGAGAGACAAATCCTGTCCCCAGCTTTAGAGAAGAGCTGTTAGGACTCTGAAGTGAAAAGAATAAAATCAAATCATGCCAGACTGTGCAGTCCCTCTGCACAGAGAGCTCAGGAGGCTTTGCTGCCTGCCTAGGACAGAAATCCCAGGCTGGGGGTTGACTCTTCAGCATTAGCAGTCTTTCAGAGTTGATTTTGGCTTGGCTGTGGACTCTCTCTTCAGATTTTTTTTTGTTTGCTTGGTGATGTTTTAATAAAAATGCTTTTTATTTCATGGCTACAGTACTTGAAAAAGGATTGGGAGGGAAGGCAAGGGGATAGCTTTTCATCAAGCATCTCATTCTCCTAAAGCTCTGTGCTTGGAGGACATTTTCTGAGGAAGTCTGCGTGCCCCAGGAGCTAAGGATGAACCTTGCTGCTTCACCAGGAGAGAGAAGTGGAAACACAAAGAATTTACCCAAGTCCAGGCTCCTACAAAGCAAAGAGCAGGAGGCTCCAACCCTGCTCCATCGTGGAGGCACCAGCACTTGCCCCATCCCAGGAGAGCTGCTGAAACTGGGTGCTTCCCAAGGAGGGTGCTGGTGGCTTTTTTTTTTGGCTCTTTGGCATCTTCTTGCAGGTATGGGCACCACCACCACGCTGTGCTGCAAAAAGGGACTCCCTGGAGTGATGAAGATGCAGGAGCTTGGCTTGGAAGCATCAGAAGAAGGAAAGACAACCCCAGTGTGAACTGGTCAATGGTGGAAAATGTAGTGTGGAGGTGGAAGAAGGATGAGGAATCAGAAGTGTCTCTAGTAGAGACCAACTAGATCCCACCATATCTTGGAGACCTCGGTGGTGACAATATGTCACCTCTTTCTGGTCTCCCTGGGACATTAAGGATGAGTCCAGGTTGGATTAGGGCAGAGTTCAGAGGCAAGGTCTAGAGGAGGGGTTGGACTAGATGACCTTTAAAGGTCCCTTCCAACCCAAACTGTTGTGTGACTCTGTGACAGGACAGGGTGAAGCAGGATGCCCAGATCACCCCAAATTCATCAGCTGGAGGGACAGTGCAAGGGCCTTGGTGTACCAGGTGGAAGCACCCCGTGGTTTGAAGCCACCAACAAGGAGACTGCTGTGCCCTGAGCCTGGGGGGTCGAGGTCTCCCTGCTGGAGCATTGCCAGGAGACCTTGGATGGGTTGAACCCAGAGGTTGACCTTGGTGCTCCCCTTGCTTCATACCTGGAGCTGAAACCACCCCAAGACAGCTGCCACCTCCAAGGAGAGAGGAGGGACAGAAGAACCTCCCTTGGCAGCATGGGAATACAGATGTTTGCATCTCCAAAAGGTTTTCAGAGTTGATTACACCAGGAGTAACAACAACCAGAGAGTAAACCTGACCAATCACAGAATGTCTGGGCTGGAAGGGACCTCCAAAGGTCATCTTGTCCAACCACCCTGCCACAAGCAGGGACATCTCCAACTAGATCAAGCTACTCAAAGCTTTGTCTAGCTAACAGAAGCAGATCCACAGGCATGTTTTCACCCAGAAGTGATGTTTTCATAGCACCCAAAGGCCCCAGCTGAACATCTAGCCAACAGAAGGAGAGCATGCCCCACACACCATCCTGATGCTCCCCAGCACGTGCAGATCCACAGGCATGTTTTCACCCAGATTACACCAGGAGTAACAACAACCAGAGAGTAAACCTGACCAATCACAGAATGTCTGGGCTGGAAGGGACCTCCAAAGGTCATCTTGTCCAACCACCCTGCCACAAGCAGGGACATCTCCAACTAGATCAAGCTACTCAAAGCTTTGTCTAGCTAACAGAAGCAGATCCACAGGCATGTTTTCACCCAGAAGTGATGTTTTCATGGCACCCAAAGGCCCCAGCTGAAGTTATCCAGGTGCTGCACATCCTCCCTAGATGGTTGCTGCTCTGAAGGAGCATTGCAGCCTGCTAGAAGCATTCTTCTTCTAGAGGAAGGGTGTACAGGACTGGCAAACACAACACAGAGCCTATGGGACTGCAGCACTTCTCTGAAACAGCAGCTGAAGGTCACGAGGAATACCTTGGGGCATCACAGTTGGTGCTAGATCCTTCCCTGGGGATGAGAGACTGGAGCGTGGAGGAGCTTGGTGGGAGCAATCTAGCTGTCCTGGAGGAGACATCTGCTTGTGGGAGAGCTGAACTGCTTTCCCAGCCTTGCTGACTCTGTGGGCTGGGGCTTCTGTGGCTGTGGTGGAAGTGGAGACACCTCCAGATAGGCATCCACCTTCAGATACCTCATCAGGTTGCTCAGTGAGGTGTTAGAAGCCCCATCCCTGTCACCATCCCAGGTGGGGTTGGATGAGGCTCTGAGCAACCTGCTCTAGTTGGGGGTGTCCCTGCTCAGTGCAGGAGGATGGGACTGGTTGACCTTGAAAGGTTCCTCCAAACCCAAAGCATTCTGTGGTTCTGTGATTCCAACCAGGAGCTGAGTCCAGGCTGGTGGTCTTGCCTGCTTGGTGGTGTGCATGAGTTGTTTCTGTGAAGTGTTTTAGGAGCTGCACCAAAACTGATCTCAAAATGAAGAAGAGCCTGTGGAAAGAGAGGAGCTGGATCTCTGTTGCCAAGACTTCAGACCCAAAAGCCACCACGTAGCCCCCAAACACCTCAGGGCATGGCTCTGTTGGCAGCCAGCAGGGGACCTGCCCAGGGAGGAGAACCTGAAAAGGAAATTATTACATCAGGGGCCATGAAAGGACATCCCCCTGTCTCATAACCCTCCATCTGTCCCAGCCTGGCCACTGCCAACCAGACGGGAGGAGAACACCAGGGATCTCACAGCAGGCAGCAAGGGGGCTTGGCTGGGGCTGTTCCTTCCCAGCACTTGGATGCCCATGGGTTTCCATGGCTCACTGGGCAGTGCCCTCTGCTTTGGAAACACCTGGTGGCTGCATTCAGCTCCCTCCCCATCTCCAGACCTCCTAGATGTCTTTGGGGAGCCTTCCCACCTCCTTTTGCTGTTTCCAGCACCGTTGGGTTGATGGCACTTCCCTGCCAGAAGAAAAGGTGGCATGGCAAAAAGCTCCCATCACCTTTCTGCGTGGGCTCTTTGTCTGCCCCTGGGCTCCTGGGGAAGAGGAGGCTCCTGGGAGACCTTCTTGCAGCCTTCCAGCATCTGAAGGGGGGCTACAAGAAAGCTGGGGAGGGACTTTTTACAAGGGCTTGTAGGGATAGGATGAGAGGTGATGGCTTCAAACTGGAAGAGGGGAGAGTTAGATTAGAAATCAGAAGTTCTTCACTGTGAGCTTCTGTTGAAGGAATCCCAAACCTTTCCAAGCTGAGGATCAGATCAAACACTCCACTTGCCACTCTGAGGAATGCACTAAGTGCTAATTTTGTGGGTTTTTTATTCATCTGCTTCGTGCACTTAAAATAGTATCCCTCCTCTGGCTAAGCCTTGGGAACTCTTCAAGGAGGTTAAAAATGCAAACGTGGAAGCTGTGATGATGAATGTCCCCTTGGGATGGATTCAAAGCTTTCAGATGTGTTGTGGAGCCAGGGCAGAAGATGGCAGAGCTCAGGCTGGAGCTCAGGCTGGAAGCTCTCGCTGCAGGATCACAGGGGATGTGAACAGGAGGCTGTGGGATGAAGCTTGCAGAGTGATGTGCTGTGTCCTTTGGGTTTTGGGGTGCATCAAAAGAGCGTGGCCAGCAGGTCCAGGGAGGTTCTCCTGTCCCTCTTCACCATGAGGCCAACTCTGGAGTGTTGGGTCCAGTGCTGGGCTCCCTAGTTCCAGAGAGACAAGGAGCTACTGGAGAGAGTCCAGTGGAGGCTGGGAAGCTGCTGAGGGGCTGGAGCATCTCTGTGCCAGGCCAGGCTGAGAGCCCTGGGGCTGCTGAGCTGGAGAAGAGAAGCCTCAGAGGGGATCTGAGCAGTGCTGAGCAAGAGCTAAAGGGCCCCGGGGGGCAAGAGGCTGGGGCCAGACTCTGCTCAGTGGTGCCAGTGACAGGACAAGGGGCAACGGGCACCAACTGGAACCCAGGAGGTGCCACCTGAACATGGGAACACTTTGTTGTCAGGGTGCCCAAGCCCTGGAGCAGCTGCCCAGAGAGATTGTGGAGTGTCCTCTGGAGAGATTCCAAACCCACCAGGATGTGACAATCCCATGCAGCTAGCTGCTGGAGCAGGGGAGGGTTGGACTAGGTGATCTCCAGAGGTCCCTTCCAACCCCACCCTTCTGTGACTGTGATTTCTAGGAGCTATTCTGCTCCTGGTCTCATAGAACAGGGTGAGCATCTGCATGGACCTGCTCAGTGTTATCCCATGGGAAGGAAAACAAGCATCTCCAAGCACAAAAGCTTCATCCAGGCCACCAAATATGTTTCCCAGCCACACCCAGGAGGTTAGGAAGATGCATGGGCCTTCCCAAGAGGTGTTTTGGGTGGCCTCTCCTGCTTTTAGGCCAGAGGGTTCAGCTGCAGCAAGCTCTCAGGGTGCTGGAATGATGTCCAGTGCACATGGCCCCTGAGGTATGACCATCTCCTGGAAGGAGAGAGCTGTGTGGGTGTTGCAGTCCTTGTGCTGGTTGGTTATTGTGGGGGAGGTGGCTGTGGGTGCCACCATCCCCCTGTGTGTACATCTCTTCCTTCAGAGTTGGCCAGCTGTGATTTTTGCCATGTTTGTGATCAAGTCTCTTCCCCAGGGGCTGGCCACCAAACTGTTGAACCTTCTTATCAGAGTATCCTTCTTATCTTCTATCAGAGATCCTTCTTATCATCTTAGAACCTTCTTATCATCATTTCAGGCTAGATGAAGCTTTGAGTAGCTTGATCTAGTTGGAGATGTCCCTGCTTGTGGCAAGGAGGTTGGACTAGATGACCTTTGGAGGTCCCTTCCAGCCCAGACATTCTGTGATCTACCCTGGTGACAACCACGTGTCACTTTCCTTCCCCACCTTGTCACTCTTTCTTGTTCCAGTGGGGCACCCAGGTCCTTCAGGAGAGCACTTGAGGCTGGCTGGACTGTATCATCCAGAGCCTTTCCACCCACCTCACCCACCAGCACCTTCCCTGCTCAACAGCCCGGACCTCTTGACC
>NW_008599567.1:19769-21301 GCF_000691845.1 Merops nubicus
GCCTCCTCCCATCCACCCCCCCTCCCCCAGCTCCTCTGGTGTGGTCACCAGCCAGCCAGCCTCCACTGTGGCCCTCAGAGACCTTGGCTCTGAGGCAGGCAAACCATTCATGGCCATACTGAAGTTCTAAGCCAGCTGAACCCACACGACCATCTCTCTATCTCTCTCTGGCTGGACTGTATCATCCAGAGCCTTTCCACCCACCTCACCCACCAGCACCTTCCCTGCTCAACAGCCAGGACCTCTTGACCATACCACTGCATCCTTTGAAGTCCCACCAGCACTGTTCTGAGCTTTCCTTGGCCATCCTCCAGCAGTCAGCAAACTGGGTGAGACCACACTGGTTGTCTCATCTTCTTCCTTACCTTCAGCCATGTTGAGGCTCTTTCTGCTCAGCCCACAACGAGACAGCTGGGAACACCACACCAAGGACCTTCTCCACCATCTCCCATCCCTCTGAAGGTGAATCCCCACTGACACAGGCTCCCTGCTATTTCCTGGCGTTGCCATCAGCTGAGTTTACACAGAAGAGTTTCTCCTGAGCATCTTGTAATCCCTTTTGAACTCTCTTTCCTCCATCACCAGAGGAAGCACAGATTTGTATTTCTTTTTCCCCCAGCTTCTGCCATTCACACCACCTTCACCAGCTCCTCTGGTGTGGTCACCAGCCAGCCAGCCTCCACTGTGGCCCTCAGAGACCTTGGCTCTGAGGCAGGCAAACCATTCATGGCCATACTGAAGTTCTAAGCCAGCTGAACCCACACGACCATCTCTCTATCTCTCTCTCTATCTATCTATCTATCCAACTATCTATCTCTTTTTCTATCTATCTATCTATCTATCTATCTATCTATCCATCTATCTATCTATCTTTCTATCTATCTATCTATCTATCTATCCATCTATCTATCTATCTTTCTATCTATCTATCTATCTATCTATCCATCTATCTATCTATCTTTCTATCTATCTATCTATCTATCTATCCATCTATCTATCTATCTTTCTATCTATCTATCTATCTATCTATCCATCTATCTATCTATCTTTCTATCTATCTATCTATCTATCTATCCATCTATCTATCTATCTTTCTATCTATCTATCTATCTATCTATCCATCTATCTATCTATCTTTCTATCTATCTATCTATCTATCTATCCATCTATCTATCTATCTTTCTATCTATCTATCTATCTATCTATCCATCTATCTATCTATCTTTCTATCTATCTATCTATCTATCTATCCATCTATCTATTTATCTCTCTCTCTCTCTATCTATCTATCTATCTCTGTGAGCCACTAGTTCTGAAGGTTTTAAGTCAAAAGTAGCCACTGTAACTCTTCCCATCCAAGCCTAAGAAAGGTGATTTCAGAAGGACATCCAACCATTGTCCCCCTGGACTGGGCACTGAGGAGGCTGCACCTCAAATCCTGGGTTCATTTTTGGGCCCTTCACTCCAAGAAGGACCTTGAGGGGCTGGAGCGTGGCCAGAGAAGGGCAACGGAGCTGCTGGGGAAGGGTCTA
>NW_008599567.1:21320-28903 GCF_000691845.1 Merops nubicus
ATTAAGCTGGGGAAGGGTCTAGAGCCCAAGTGTGGGGAGGATTAATATCTATTGGAGCAGGAACAACCCCTGCCCACGTGTGTGCCAACCAGCTCAGGGCAGCAGGTCCTTCCAGGCTGCTGCATGAAGAATACTGAGCCTTCAGAAGATCTCACTGATCCTTCCAGCTCCTCTCATGTAGGAGCTCATGAGAGCCCTCAGGGTGGATGGGGGTCTGCCTCCCAGCATTGAACTTCCCAGAGGCAAACCACCCCTGGTCTGGGAGGTGCTCAGCAGTATTGGCATGACTCTGCTTGAGCTCAGACACTCAGCATCCCCCTGTGCACCAAATTGTCCTCCTGTGGTCTGTAGGCTAAGGTGTGGAACTCATTGCTGGAGAGGGCTGTGGGTGGTAGCTTGGAAAGTCATTAAAATTAGAAAATTTGGGGAAAAAAAACCCACTTCTATAGGTAGCATGAACGTCCAGCATGGTGGGGTTGGAAGGGACCTCTGGAGATCATCTGGTCCAGCCCCCCCTGCTCCAGCAGGGTCACTTAGAGCAGGTTGCAGGGTCACATCCAGGTGGGTTTGGGATCTCTCCAGAGCAGGAGACTACACAGCCTCTCTGGGCAGCTGCTCCAGGCTCTGACACCCTCACAAAGTTCTCCCTTAAGCACAGCAGAGTGTACAAAAGGCTCTACACAACCTTGGGAGAAGTCTTTGGGTCCCAAGGGGCTGATAAGAGCCCCAAGAAACCATCACAGTCTTCAGAACTGTAGTGGAAAATCCACCTCGCCAGCAAGGTGACCAAGCTCCATCCCTGAGGACACATCCCTACAAAACCAGCCTTCCCTAGAGGGAGCCTGGCTCTGAGTTCCAGACCACGTAGCTCCTAAAATTGCCCCTTTCTTGGGACTTTTCAGCTTCCTGTGTTAACCAAAATGGTTCTTTGAAGGAAGGGGCTGGTTCCCAGGGCTGCTCAGAGGCTGTGCTTGGTGTTCATCTGCAGAAGGTGGGTGAAGAGCCCTGGTGAATCAATAAAGAGCAGAGCTTGGCTGCTCGTGGAGAGGTGCTCAGCACGGGTGGTGGTGTCCTTGTTGCTGCTGAGGGTGTTGAGCCCCTGTCCCAGGCTGCCCAGAGAGGTGGTCGCTGCCCCATCCCTGGCACCATCCCAGGGGAGGTTGGCCGGGGCTCTGAGCACCCTGCTCTAGCTGCAGATGTCCCTGTCCCTGCAGGGGGTTGGACTGGGTGACCTTGGAAGGTCCCTTTCAACCCAACCCATTCCATGATTTTCTCCTGTCCCCTCACTTTGTTATGCCAGAGGTTGGGGATAACCAGCACGGGGCTATTCTCTTCCTCTCTCCATCCCAGGATCTCAGCATGGTGGGGTTAGAAGGGACCTCTGGAGATCATCTCATCCCACCCCTGCTCCAGCAGCTCACCCACAGCAGGGTGCCCAGGGTCACAGCCAGGAGGGTTTGGGATCTCTCCAGAGCAGGAGACTCCACAGCCTCTCTGGGCTGCCACCTCCACAGCAAAGAAGCTTTTGAGCCCAAGAGCTTGGTTTCCTTTTGGTTCCCTCCAGCCAGCAGAGGAGCAGAACCTGTTCTCCTGAGCTGCTCCCAGCCAGGCACTCCTTGCTGGAAGCAGTGTTTGATTGAACCAGAGGCAGCTCCACACCGCAGTCATCCCTCAGTCTGTGACACCATCAAGGCCTGGGAGATAAAGGAGTGAATTAAAAGGGAAGGGGATGAAAAGAGAAAGGGAATCATAATAATAAAAGCAAAAAAATCCTATCCCCTGAGATCTGATTTCATGTTAAACGTTTTCAGCTTTGGAGTGAGCATGAGCAGCTGGTTGGCTGTGTCTGCTCCTCTCACTGCCTCCTAACCTGCACTTGTTCCAAGGGCTGGGGAATGTTGGCTCCTGCAGGAGGTGAGGTGAGATCTAGGTGGTGGCTGCCTGGATCTGGCCATCACCCAGGCTTGCCAGCCTACCACGGGCTCCAGGAGAGGGCTGGTCTCCTCACTGCCATCGTTGGGGCTTAAAAAGCAGTGTTCCTGTGCAAGCTCTTCGTCCTCAGGCTCCTCAGCAAGAGACAGCTACTGTTTGGTGGAGCATAAGGGAGGAGAGCCAGGCAGGGCTTTCCTCAGGGTGTGGTGGGCTGCTGGTGGGACTGCCAGGGAGAAGATCCCTGGCAGCTCACTGGGATTTTATAGGGTCTGAAATGGGCACTTGCTACAGACAGGTCAGCCAGAACTTGAGAGGAGTTTGAGAGGAGATAAGGATGGAGCTGTGCCACCTGCCTTAACGTTTCTGAGTGTCCCTGCCACTGTTCCAAGGTGGTTGCCTTGGATATCCAGGTCGTGGCCACTCGTTGATCCACAGTTGTGGAGATCTTCAGCTGGATGTGACATTTTGACCCCCTTTGGTGAAGAGCTGGAGTCAAAGGCTGCCACCAAGGGACTCTCCTGATGACACTGCATAGGAGACAAAGACATCCATTCCTCTCAGGCACCTCAGGAGAAGGCCAGTGGCTCCTCTTTCATGAAATAAATGCTAGCCACACTTCTCATGTCCACTTGTTGCCATGTGTGCCCAGCATTGGTCAACCTGGGAGTTTGGAGAGTACTTCTAAAGGTTCATTGGCAGGAATATCCTTCTCCTGGGACTTCTTGACTACATTGGAGATGTTTCCAACACAGCAAGCACCTGGCTTCCTATTTTCTAGGCTCCTGGGAACTGGTGTTGGGAGAGTTGAGTGCAGTTAGTCTTTAGGTAACTCCACCTGCACTGTTCCTTCTCTTTTAGGTCTTATCCCTTGAATTCTGTCATCAGAGAAAAGCTTTATCTCCTCCAGTTGGCTGCAGGACATCATTGCTGGGCTACCCTAAAACTACTGCTCCCTCAGAACCCTTTTTGGGGTGGGAGGGGGTGCTGAGGTAGTTCCTGGAGACCCAACTTTGGTCCTCTGAAGGGCATCCCCTGTGAAGTGACTGTCTCAGGAGTGCACAGCTCTTTCTTTTCAAACCTGAGGCAGCCTCAGCTGTGTGTGCAAACTTCCCCCAGTGCAGCTGTGTCCTCCTGCACCTGCCTCTCCAGTGCTGATGGAGATGGAAAGAGGAAGCAGCTAGAAACACATCTTCAAAGCTCTGTCTGCATCGTTAAGCGTTGATGAGCCATGACCTGAGAGCTTAGGGGTTGGGGGGCTTCGTTATCCCTGCTGGGATTAAACACACCTCTGGAAAGGGTTTGGGGGCTTTTTGTTGAGCAGTTCTGCATAAGAGGGGTGTGAAATATCTGCTGGGCATCCAGGGTCTTCTGCAATGAAGGTGTGGATCCAGAGGGGGGAGAAGGGCAACGTAGATGGACTACTCAGGGTCACCCTGGTCATAGAAACATAGAGTCATAGAATCGTTTAGGTGGGAAAAGACCTTCAAGATCAGCAAGTCCAACCACTAACCCAGAGCTGCCAAGAGCTGGGCCTTTACCCAAGGGCTGCTTTTGGCTGTGGTGGCACTAAGGGAGCAGTGTCTGTGTGCACATGGCAGTGCCACTGGAGACACACTGGGTTATCTGAACCCACTTCTGGATCCTGGCCTCTTCTCCAAGGAACAAGAGATAGGACAAGAGGAAGTGGCCTCAAGTTGTACCAGGGGAGGTTTAGGTTGGCTATTAGGAAAAGGTTCTTCCCCAAAAAGGTTGTCAAGCCTTGGAACAGGCTGCCCAGGGCAGTGGTTGAATCACCATCCCTGGCCCTGATTAAAAGTCATGTAGATGTGGTGCTGAAGGACATGGTTTAGCAATGGACTTGGTAGAGTTAGGTTGGTTGTCCTACCCCCCACAGGCTTTTCCATCTGAGAGGACCTCTTTGGATAGTCTTTAGGCAAGAGTTTTGCCTAAATAGACAACAAGCATGCATGATCTCAGGTCATCTAACGTATTTTAGGTGTCTACACTGGAGTGGGTGATGACATGCTAGCATCCATGGGCTGCACTGCTTGATCTCCATTGCCATGTGTCTTCCACCCAACTATTCCCAGCTGCCTGTCTCACCCCATCTCCTTGATCTCATTAGAAATTTTCCACTGGTTTTAAACCCAGAGTTCTAATTCTACCTAGAGGTGGTGTGGGAGGTTCAAAGTCACATTCTGACATTGATTTCCACCAAGGTGTTTTGAAGCCAGGGCTTTTAATGCCATGATTCTACCTGGAACTACATAAGACTCTGTGTTTGGGGCTGAGAGGTGTCCAGCCACCCAGCCCTGAACCCATCAGCAGTTTTACAGCATTGCCACAGCAGTCTCCAGTTCACCATCAGATCTTCTGTAGGAAGAGGAGAACAGGACCTCTGAGAGCATTCAAGCTGATGGTTTCAGAGGCCAGTGGCTGGGGTTGACTCAAGGCTGCCAGACTGCTTTGATCCCACCAGGTATCGGGCTGTATCTCATGGGAACAGTCAGAAAAATCACAAATAGAATAATTTAATAACAGTTCATGGGAGGTTTCTGAAGATAAGTGCTCGAATGGCCCGTCCCTGATCCTGAGGGATTCTGAGCCCTCCAACAACTCCATGAGGAAACCCATCTCCAAATACCTGAGACCTTCCAGGTGCTTCCAAACAGCTGCCTCAGGGGTGGCCACTCTTTGCAGCTCCTTGGGGGGCTGGTTCTTTTCAAACCCCTGCCTCTCAACATCTCCTTGTTAAGAACAGCTTTTGGGTTTATTCCTCCTGCCAGGCATTTTTTTTTCACCCAGAGCCAGTCTGCTCCCTGATAAACTCAGCGTGTTGGCAGCCAATCGTCTGGTACTTCTGTGGCAAGTGCCTCTGTTTCTACTAGCACAGGCAACTTGATTTGTAAACAGATCCTTAAGTGGGTGTTTTCAGTGGTGGAGCAGATGGTCAATACAGCTGCCTGCTCTCCCTTCTCTCCCTTCCTCTACAATTACAGCTTCTTGCCATTTTTCTCCATCACGTGGATTTGGGGTTTTTTTTTCTTTAAAAAGAATGAAAAAAAAAGGTGCCTTACGAGAGGGAGAAAATTGCTTTGAGAGGAAGAATTGGATGGCAACCTCAAATGTTCCCTTGAAAGCACCGTGAGAGCTACCCACACATCCTCCCTTGGCTTGACTTCCCTCGCTTGAGTAACTCTGGATCTCAATGGGGCTGCTGGAGTGGGTGGAGGATCCACTTGCCTCACGCACAGGAGCCCGTGACTAATGCTCCAGCACGCAGCTGGAGTGCTCATTGCCCTCTCTGCTTGGGGCTCTTAGTCACCAGCACTTAGTCAGGTGCTTCCCTAAACCCTGCATCCAGGCTTGGGAGGAACGTGAGGGGAGGAGGGGAGGTGGAGATGGTTCTCCAAGGCGTTGCTTGCCTTGGTCCAGCAGCAGGGCTGGTTTCTGTAGGTGCTTTCCTCTTGCCCTTGTGTGTTTGCCTGGTGCTAGACTCATGTTTCCTAAAGTTATCTTGCTGTTGGATCAAGGATTGGGCAAAACCAGCCTCAGGTGGGTGGTGAGACTGAGTCTGCTTCCTTCTTAGGCACTGGGATCAAAGCCCAGGTGGGGTCACAGAACCATAGAATCATTTTGGTTGGAAAAGACCTTTAAGATTGAGTCAAACCATCCAGCTAACACGGCCAAGTCCACCACTAAACTGTGTCCCTCAGCACCTCATCTACAGCTTTTAAATCCCACTAGGGATGGGGTCTCCACCTCTGCCCTGGGCAGCCTCTTGCACTGCTTAACCACCCTTTGGGGAAGGTGTTTTTCTTAATATCCAACCTAAACCTCCCCTGGTGCAACTTGAGGCTGTTTCCTCTTGTCCTGTTGCTTGTCCCACAGCCTCTCTGGGCAGCTGCTCCAGGCTTTGCCACCCTCCCAGCAAAGAAAATCTTCCTTGTGTTTAGGTGGCACCTCCTGGGTTCCAGTTGGTGCCCGTTGCCCCTTGTCCTGTCCCTGGCACCACTGAGCAGAGTCTGGCCCCAGCCTCTTGCCCCCCGGGGCCCTTTAGCTCTTGCTCAGCACTGCTCAGATCCCCTCTGAGGCTTCTCTTCTCCAGCTCAGCAGCCCCAGAACTGAGTCTGTCGACGTATTTTGGTGCATTCAGCCCCTGGAACACGATGTGGTCTCTTCCCTCAGGTCTGTGAGCATTGTTGTGTGTGCTCAGCCTTTTGGGCCAGCCTGTCTCTCTGTCTTGGGTTTGGAACCCCACAGCTGCATGCTGAGCCAAGCCAACCTCTTCCACAGAGCAGGCTGAGAGCAGCTGTTGCACCAGTAGAGCTCTGCCTGGAGCAGGAACATCTTAGCTCCTTGCTGGTAGGTCAGAGCAGCACGTCCAGCACCATTTGTGGCAACTGGGAGAGTTTCCTGCAGCTTCAGACCTTTTCCAAGCAGACAGTACTGAAGTCATTCCTTCACTGACCCTTGGTCATCTTGTTTCATGGATCTCCTGAAGGCACTGACCAGGAATTTCTCAACATAAACTTCTATTTCCCTGCTGCAAAACACCAGTTCAGCCAAAAAAAACCCCAAAATTCCCTTTTCTAGTCAAGTGCTTGTTTCAATAAAGTCCCCAGCAAGAAGGTCCCCTCTGAACAAATAGTCTAGTGGCCTGGGCACTTCTCTTGAGGTTACTGTTTGCAGGTTTCCCCCTGTGGTGGGTGCCCCAAGGGGTGTGGTGTGCCCCATGGCTCACCTCATCGGCCTGTGCCACTCATTGACAAGAGACTTCTCTCCATGATGTGCTGTGTGAGCTTCCCAGCTTTGCAAGGACAGGACCTGGGGGAGGTGGGCTGGCTGCTCCAGGTGCCCCTTCCTCTCCAGCAGCAACTGGGAGAAGCTGCAAGGAGCTCTCACATGCCACTTCCAGCAGAGGAGGCATCTCAGAGAGCTTGGGCACACGCCAAGATGTGAAGGCAGGAGGGATGGCATGAGGGATATTTGCAGCTTGGGCATCCCTCAACCTCCACAGCTTCTTTCCTTGTCCTTCACTCTCTCACTGCTGGGGACACGCTCACTGCTGGCACGGAGGGCTGGAGCTTGGCTCTAAATCCAGCCAGGAGAAGAGCACTGATGGGGTCAACGGTGCTGGCAGAGGGCTTTGCACGAGGGCAGGAGGACACAACCTATCCCAGGGACAGGGCTTTGCTGAAGGCTCTGCTCCTCCTCCCCTCCAAGGGGAGTTTCTGGCCCAGGATGCCACTGCCTGGCTGTTTTTTGGGGCTGGTTGTGTCTCCCCGCTCCTTCCCGAGCCTCTGGCCTCCATCCATGGCTATCAGAGGGCTCTGTGCAATAGCCAGAGCTGCTCGTGCTTCTGTTGCCTGGACCTGAGCCCAGTTGCTTTCCCTCCTTGCCATGAATGAAGTGGAGGGGTCTGGCCTGGTGCCCAAAGCCTCTGGGCTTTTATCAATGGCATCAACAGATCCTCAGCTGGG
Organism: Merops nubicus; assembly: GCF_000691845.1. Classification (NCBI taxonomy): domain Eukaryota; kingdom Metazoa; phylum Chordata; class Aves; order Coraciiformes; family Meropidae; genus Merops; species Merops nubicus. Next base: position 28,736 of record NW_008599567.1, read on the forward strand.
TGGTGCTGAGTCACGGGGAGATCCCCTGGACACCCCAGCCCACCAGTGGTGCCATAACTGCCAGCAGGGGGGTTGGCTTGGCTGGTGGCTTTGTACAGATTTGCAGATATTTCATTTGATGGCTATTATTTTCATCCATTCTGGTTTTATTTTCCTTTTCCAAGCCCA